>NC_089323.1:3843373-3904750 GCF_036669915.1 Pocillopora verrucosa
TTTCAAACTTTGAAAAATATCAAAAATGCCGAAAAAAAATTATTTTGGAGAGAACGGTGGCATTTTGTGTTTGGGGGTTTCATAACCGTGTTTTCCAGTGAAATATTACAACCTAAAAGATAATGGCCGAAAAAAGAAACTTTATTTCGCCAGCAATTCGGAAATAACAAACAATTCTAAAACAAGAGATATCTTTCAGAGGTTCTGAAGTATTTTTTTCCTTAACAAAACAATTTTAACGAATTTTCTAATTCGGGTGCAATTTTCATCCATCAACAAGCTCAGCTTTGGTGACTAAATCGGCCATTGTCACATGCTTCCATAAACTGACATGATACAATAACCATTGTCAAGAACAAGGCTTCTTCTTTTAGAAACTGCAATAAAATTTTGGGCTATTTAAACCACTAAGTTTTATAGCGATTTATAGGCGTATTTGAGCTCAAGAGGCGCGTACGTGACCAACGTGACTTGTACGTCACATTAAGAAAAACTTACCAAAACACTCAAATTCCCTTTTATACATATAAAACTTCGAAACAGGTCTCCCTTCATATTAATATACATATAATTTTCTCCTGAAGCCAAAAGTCAAGGCAATCTGGGCAATCTTCGATAGTCTAGTATATGCAAATCGCTGGTTTATGTTTTTACAACGGTCATATTCGCAACTAATACCAACCCAACGATAACAAAAACTTTTTAACATCAGAAGGAATTGCCCAGGCTATAATTACACAAAATGTTACCTTTAGAAGTGTGTCCATGCCAAGAGTACGCACTTGACCCGCTTCACACCGTTTTCAAAACTTATCCAGCTACCATTTCTCGCCACTGCAGCGCGATCGATGGTATGTGATTGCGTTACACACAGGAAGTCATCAAGTGAGAATGATACAGAAGATGACCAACGTTTTTAACAGAACAAGGTTGGTCTTTATAAATCCTTTCGATCTAAAACAGTTTATGTAAACGTGAGGTCTTCACTGCCAATTTTGTTATAACAAAGCTACAAAGGAATAATGTCATAATCGTAGATGTGTATGACGCATATGCACCTATTGTACTTATTTCTCTCAAGGCAGTTGGAATAATGTTGGTGTCCCCTCTTTTCCAAGAGTCATTACTTTCTGAATATGAAGACCATGATCACTTCCAGCTGAAAAGTTCCTATTTTTCTTTGCACGTACACGAATTTATCAGTTCAGTGATTAGACCAACGTATGGCGCTTTTCGTGTAGCAGGAAGGGAATCAATTTCCAATTGGAATATGTGCATATATCTTGAAGGAAAGAAATAATGAACGAGTAAGCTTGTTCGTGGCATACAGTTGACAGAGGTTGTATGTGTCATACAAAAGGGGATGAGCTGAGGGTATGCATTTCTTCATCATGGCTGGTACATCGATCTCTGCTAACGATTCCGCCTGTTTGATCTTTGCTGCTGACCTTGAGAAATACGACTTTATCTGCTGTGGTGATAAAACTCGCCAACAGCAAATCGACGCTCTCCGTTTTCATTTTTAGCGCGACGCATATCACTCGCAACTTGGGATGGATCTTCTTTGTAACCAGTCTCCTGGCCAAGGTTTGAACTTTTCATCGAGATAATTCTTTTGGTTTTCGTTGAAATGCTTTGATTTCTTAGACGCCCTCAGTGCCCAGCCTTCCGAAAGTTTTGTCGAGCTTGACATCAGTACAGTAAAGCTGGCCATTTGAGGTTGTGTGCTTGTTCCTTCTGTCAGCTTTTGCACATAAGGTATCTTGCTTTTATCAATGAGGGTAGTTTTCTCTTCTACTATCCTGATACTATCTCTTATCAAGGTGGCGGTCAGGATGGAATTCTGATGTATACTCACGTGACCCCCACCGGAACTGAAGTGTAGATGTTAAATCATAAAGCTTTTGAGACTGTTGCAGAGTCATGCCTCGATCACCTTTCCGAGAAGACTTCCCATGTGGAGCCCAATCCGATGGACAGGAGCATTTTTTTTAATTGCATACCCATCTAGTCCCGAATTCATCTCTATGTCTGTGACAAATTGATATTTCTTTATGGCTTTCCTCGACTTCAAATAAACCTGAAAAAGCGAAGTCGTTTACTTGTTCACTCAGAATGATAGAAATAGAAAGCAAAAGAAACAAGCAAACCAAACAAACACACACACACACACACACAAACAAAAACATAAGACAACGAAACAAACAAACGAAATTTCATATCATGGGAACTTAGTTTGGTGTAGAGGGAGCGCAATTCAATGCAAGCCTCGGCCCTCCCCCAGACCCATTTCGTAAATAATGTAAATATAATTGATCTAATTTATAATAATATATAATATGTGTACTTATTAAATAAATGAATGAATGGATGAATAAATAAATAAATTGTAGCCATGGACCAATGCTTTATATTTCATGACAACATATAATGCTGTGTAGCATCCTGTTGTCTAGGATTCAAGCGTTTATGTGAATTCAAGAGATAAATCGTAAAGCAAAGATAAAATCAAGGGCGTTGAACTGTGTCACGTTATAACCTCATTGATATTAGTGCAAATATAAAAGCAGGACAAAGAGGGATACAGTATTTGCCTTCGCTAAACATTCTTGACATGTTTGATAATGAGATATTTACCTGCTCTGGCGAGAAGAAGAATGAACTCACTTTTCAGCTGAGCATCATGGCATTCATATGTTTTAAGACGACCTTGGATGTCTCTTTTGCACTTAGTTAGGACTATGCATTTACTTTCTCCACTGTCTTGCGGGAACTACATGAACCGCCAACGAGCTCGGAGTAGCAACATGACGGCATTTTAGCAAACGAAGCAATTTCAAACAACGCCGAGCAAGGAAGGGAAGGTGAAGTAAGCATTCTCACGCTCATGGGCTTCCTGTGCGTAACGCAATCACAAAAGTGTGCGAAATGAAACTGACTGTTAATGGTTGTTACAGAGTTTGCTTCCCGAGCGGTCACTTTTTTAAATCCTAAATTAAGGGGGGGGGGGGGGGGGGACAATATTTCATGAAAAAAATTGTCGACGTTTTAAAATATTTCATATATTCAAGTTTTTGAATCCATTTCTTCCACTTCCGAGCGATTTATTATTCCTGATTTTCGCTCCTTTATTTCTTTAAAGTTGTTTGATGAACCTCTTTTGGAATTGATAATTAACCACGCTGCAGAAAACGTTTTTTACCACCTAATCATCGTCCCAAAAGAATAACAGTATATATAAATAAACTGCTAATTCTTGAAGATTAGTGAAGTGAGACAAAAAGTGAAGCAGACGATTAAAGAAACACATCGTTGAGTCAGGTCTTCCTCGGGTTGTTCTTCAGACTTTCTATCAACACTTACTCATTTTTCCTGTCAACGTCACTTTTCCTTCGTAGGGACAGTTTTTGCTTTATACTGTGAGTGATAAAAAAAGGAAATTATTTTATTTTATTTTTACCTCGTAGCGCAAAGTTATTCAAAGATTAAACTTACCAAGTTGAATAAACATGCAGTATAGTTTTGACGCGCAACACAGTTAGGCAACAAACATCCAGCCTCTCTTAATTAACAAAGATAATTTGCAGGGAAATTTGCTATAAAAAACCTTTCTTAATTTGGAGGGAATTTTTAGAGTTTATTGATGGAATAACATGACAGAATTACCCGTTACAAAGAAATTTACAAAAAGTTATATTTAATGCGACTCCTGGGAAGAAATTAACAGCTCATGTGACAGAAGAAGCATTGAGTATTCGCATGTTAAATAAGTGAACCGCATTACTGAGAAAGTTTCAACGAAAAGGTCTACGTGATTGCAGCCTGGCCGGCGCTTTCAAGACAAAAATATCTCTCGTTACATGCAGTTATAAGTGACCTGAAGAAAAAGCGAAGAAAGTGATTATTGAGTAACGAAATTAAATGACGAATAATTTTTTTGACAAAGCATTGTCTCTCGTTTTCAATAAATGCGCTATACCTGAATAAAATGATTGTTCGTCTGAGCGACGAAGGATTGTCTATCGCGCTATAAAATATTAACATCCGCAGATGTTTGTTCTTACCTCGTTTCGATAAATCATAGCTAAGGTAAAAGAAAGGCTTTAAGAAAAATGGTTCACCATTTTTTTTGTTCACAATTGACAGTATTTCCGAGCATTTCAAACGAGTAAACGCGACTGAAAAAGTTTTCATATGATTATTCTGAAAAAAAGTAAAGTTTAAGTGATCAACGCTGGGCAGGTGCTCTCAAGACGAAATATTTCCTTTTGCGATCATACGTATTCTGAAGGAAAAAAACTAAACGACTGCAGAATGATAGCGGAAACAAATCTAACCGAAGATGGAGCACCCCTTCTTTGGTAAATAGATTTCAACCACAATCCATCTACTACTCAGCAGTTTATGTTCTCCTCTCCATCATAATCAGTCTTGGGAAAACTCTTATCCTTTTTGCCCTTCACAAACTCTTGTATCGTTGTCTGGCAACAACTGACCTGTTGGTTGGCTTTTTTTTAGCCAGTCTTTCATGGCTACTTACTATATGTCCTTGGTTCACGAACACTGGAGTCTCTGTCATTACGCAAGGGACGCAGCCTACATAATAGGCTATACATTATGTGGAGTGTCTGTCAACGATGGCGGCCATAAGCGTGGACAGGCTTCTAGCCCTGTTGTTGGGGCTGAGATACAGACATACTGTAACTTTGAAGCGCACATATCTCATTGTAGCCACCTTTTGGGTTTTATCAAGTTTCGCCGGGTTATTTTATTTTTTTAATTACCGCATAACCTCATGGATTGGCCGCATAAGCATATCACTATATCTGCGGCTAACCTCAATCATCTCGCACACAAAGATTTTTGTACTCTCCGTCATCATCGGGCTGAAGTACAACATCATGTTCAACAATAGCCGAGCCAACCAAATACATTGAATATGGTGAAATACAGAAAAGCAGTGTACAGTGCACTGTGGGTGCAGTTTGCATTAGTTGTTTGTTATTTACCATACGGATCCTCTCAGTTTTCACTTCTATCGACTTAACAGTTTTATGTACTTCTGGATACTTAACACTTGTCGGATCTTCTCTTCGGAGGCAATATTTCTATCCTTCATGATCCTGTAACATAAAACTTTTATGCCTATGAAGGGAACTTTTAGAGTATATCGACGGAATGACGTATGAAAGAATCACCCGTTACAAAGAAATTGATAGAGTTGTATTAAATTCAACTGTGGAAAGAAATTGGCTACTCTTGTGACAGAAGAAGAAGTAAATGAGTGCACGTTACTGAAAAACCTTTTTTATGTAAATGTCATTAAGGTGGTAAGGTTTACGTGATCATGGCCTGGCAGGTGCTGTAAACACAAAAAGATCTCTTGTTACAAACGGTTACAAATAACCTGTAGGAAAAAACGAAACAACTGAGTATTTAAGTAACGAAATATTTGAGAATATTTTATAGCATAGATATTTTCACTGGCTTTCAAGAGGCAAAAATGTCCCAGATTAGATTGAAATCTTCTTTTCAGAAAACGGCCATTATCTTTGTTTCGCTTTTGATGTTCGATCGCTGCCTTCAAATTGATTTGCGCAAGCCGGAGAAAAGGAGAAAATATGAACTAAGGAGCAAATATTTCACACTTACATGTTTCATTCATTTTTTTGAGGCATGTGGGCTTTAATCTTGAAGCGAAATGTTTCCTATATCATAACTAATTTCTTGAACAAGCTTGTTCGGTCAAGATGCTTGGATAATAACCTGTTTTTTTTTCTTCTTTTTTTGCGTTTCTGTAGACCTCGACTCCTGTTCGGTCTGTGAATCACGAAAAAAAAGCTTGGCCTATATCTTGCAATCTTGACCTCGCGCTTAGTCAATATGTGATTATGCTTCTATAAATTGTAAATAGTTAGTAAGTAAGGGTATGAGAAGGAGTTTAACAGTACCGGCTCTTACTGAGGGAATTCCGGGCTCTTTAAGATTGTCCTTTGTTTCCTAAAATTTATTTTTGGCAGCTCTTGTAACAGAAGAAGCATTGGGTATTCGCATTTTAAATAAGTGAAAATTACTGGGGAAGTTTTTATGTAAATGTCCACGTGATTGTGGCCTGGTAGGTGCTGTCAGTACAAAAATATCTCTCGTTACATGCAGTTACAAAACCTGGAGAAAAAACGAAGAAAGTGATTATTGAGTAACGAAATGATGGATAATTTTTTTAGCTTAAGCGCTATCTCTCGTTTTCAAGAAACGCCGGCGTTATACCTGGAAAAAATGATTGTTCATCTCAACGACGAAGGATTGTTCATCACGCCATAGAATATTAACATTCGTAGATGTTTTGCGCTTAGCTCGTTTTAAAGCAAATAAATTACATCTAGGGTCTATTAGGCCATCTTTCGTTCGTCGTTATCCCGGAAAATCAATATGAATATGCTGGCCAAAGGAGAAGAACAACAATTGAACGTGAAAGAGGAAACTGCAGAAAATAGTTTGCTTGATAACTTGATCTTTTTTACTATTTTGTTTTTAGTTCTAGTCGGATACGAAACGGAGAGAAAAAAAGGCACAAACCGCAATTAGATAGACAGTTAATTTCAAATATTTTGAAACAAGTTTGTATGTTTACATCATTTTGCCTGGTAATACCACTCGCATCGTACACAAAGATTTTTTGCACTCTCAGATATCATCAAGCATAAGTGGGAGATCAACAGCAGGCGAACCAAACAAATGCACAGAACGTGGCGCGATTCAGAAAGGCAGTAGACAGTGCACTGTGGGTGCAGTTAGCATTAGTTGTTTGTTATGCACCAATATACACAGTGGGAATTGTGATCACTCATACGAAAAATTATTCATTACTCTTAGTCGTCACACGGAAAGTAGCAGTTATATTACTTTACTTTAACTCGACGTTAAACCCGTTCCTGTACTGCTGGAAGATTAGTGAAGTGAGACAAGCAGTGAAGCGGACACCAAAAGAAGCTCTTTGCTAAAATAGGTCTTTCTTGAGTTGTTCTTCACACTTTCAGAGCATGCTTACTAAGTCACAATTATTATTAGAGAGCGGTCGTTAAATAAGTTATTGGATAAAACCAAATAAGTGGCTCAATGAAATAGTTGCGCAAGCTGTTATCGATAGTCTTTATATCTCCGTGAACAATTTAACGACGGACTAAGTAGCCCCAGCTATGTGTTTTCAAAAATAAGGTTTCTTGTCGCTATGCTAAACGACAAGATGTCATAACGCAAGAAAATATATGCAAACATTTTACTGTCAAGGTTTCTACTCTTAGCAATAAGAAGGCATCAGATAAAACTTCAAAGAGTAGTTTGAGAGATGTGTTTGAGGCCGATGTTGTGTGTTACGAGAAAAATATTTCAACTAGTTTTCCTATAAGTAAAAGAAAGCGCTTGACGTTGATGTTGACGTTATATTGCCATAAGAGACGGTCCAGCTTCAGTCTTGAATTTGTTTTGTTATCAGAAAAATATCCGTAGAGCTCATGAGAAGAAGTCTGAGTAAATGGAATAAAATTGACCATCTCTGTTTGTTACAGAATTTTTTTACAAATCGATTGATGTTCTGAAATTATATTGGCAACAGCGAAAAACAAGTTTCGTATCATTTGTATAGAGGTCACTATATGTCCAGTTTGTCGCCTATGTATTTTTAGGTTGTCTCTGAGTTTTACGGATTTTATTTCCTCCATTTCTGAGCGGTTAACTGCTGTCCCTAAGTTCCACAATTTTTTTTTTTTATTTGAGTCGTTTTCAAAGCTTTGTATAAGCTCAGACTTTGCTTCAATATCATATCATCTAATTATCGCCCTAAAAACGACATGTTTATTTCACCCATTGAAGAAGTGACAAAATGGATCTTTTAAGACTTAGGAGGCCCATATCGTATTGTAAAACAAAAAATATAGCCCATGTCTTTGTGTTTCTCAAGGGAATTCACTTGCAGTGCTAATTTGAAATTAAACTGAAACTTTAGTTACTGAAATCAACAGCTGGTTGCGACGAACATGTTCTTGTTTAATTATCAAGGTACTGAATTATAATAGAGGATCAGAGAGAAAATTCCCTATGAAAGAACTCTTGTTAAAGGAGGGATTGACGCATCTTCAGCGAGTAAGTCTTTAGTCTGATTTTTCTGTCAGCTAATCCTCCGTTGGTAAATGAAATGACTAATTGAAGCCGGAATAAAATATTGAATCCGATAGAGAGTAATTATTTTGCAAAAACGAAATTTTTTCCAACCTAAAACGAGGCGGCGTGTCTGTGGTGGTTAACTTATTTTTCCTAATCTTTGACAGGGTATTTTTAACAATTGCTTCGTTCGTCACTGTGCGCTCATTAAATATATGATAAATGCAGGAAGTTTGGAGAGCTTGAAAGATACGCGGGAGTTGCCTAATACGCAACCAAGAGTGATCGTAGGTTCATAAATAATAAATGCTGTTTATGTATGTTTAACAAGGTGAAGTTTTTAACTCGACATCGTCACGGGAATTATTCAATAATAATATTATTCACTTCATCTTCGGCAAATAATTGTTAAATATTTTTATCGAGTGTTGATAGTTTTTAAGTATCCATTCCTTCATTTTCCTTCTCGATCAATAGATTATCATGTTCACTTTAGCACAGTCATATAACTCTGGTTATCGGAGGAGAATTGCCAATCGCTCAGGGGAATTACGACATGAAGAATTCAGTCACTGCTGTATACATGAAAGCGTTGGCAGAGAAAAATTTGGGCGAAATTTGTTATATAATTTTTGCAGGACAATCACTTTAAAATTTTTGGCGAAAGGAGAAGAACAAGAGAACGTAAAAGAAACAGCCAAAAATTGTTTAAAAAAGTAATTTCCTGATTTTATTCTGTTTTGTTTCTCGTTTTGTCGGTATCCGATGGAACTCTGGGATTAAAATGATACCGAGCGCGTAGTGCCATCATGGCTGGTGCAAAACAATGGTTTCTCCGCCTCCTCTATTTTCAGTTAGCGCCCATTTCTCTTATCTTGTTGACCAAAGGGATGAAGAAAGGAAATTACATCGTGGGACGAAATATGAAAAATAGGCAAAACAGTTTTTGTTCAAAAAAATCATCATAACTTTACTGACGAAAGTGAAAAAGCTTGTAGAGAACGAGTTTGAAAAAATCGATGACGCGCGGCATAACATCTTGATACGGTTTTGTTTTTAATATCAGTCCGCAGAAGAAAAACGGCAAGAAAAAACCTGTCACTACAAATTGATTCAAACATTTAAAAATACGTTTACATCTGTGACCAAAATTTTAATTTTAATCGTTTGATGCATTCGCAGATTGTCTCAAATCGCACTTTTGTAAGACCAAATAAAATCGCGCCAGCTTGAAATTTTATTTCCAATTTTTCATGGCTACTAATGATACAAGTCTGAACTTCACACGAATAATATGGACACCAGGTTAGCACCCTATCAGTGAAAGTTGATTTAGATAAAAGGAGATTGTTCGTCGTTCTTTTAAAAGAATGATACCACAGATGTCTCTCCATTTTCTACTTATTTCCATTTCATACCTGAGGCATTTCAAAGGTTCAATTTTTGAACACAACAGACAATTTTCTGACGTATTTTAAACGAGTAAACACCGATGAAGAATTCTCAGTGTGTATAAATATCATTAATTGAAGTATGAGGTGTAATTGATCGTGGCTGGATGTGGGCTGTTTAGACGACATATTACTCGTTGCAATCTTAGATAACCTACAACAAATTTCAGAAGAGTTGGAACACAGACGAAAACAATTGAAGAACTGCTATGCTCTCCTCTTTGTTGGTTGGGCTTCAACCAGAATCAGTTTCATACCTGAGGCATCCCACAGCTGCAAATTTCTGATGCATTTCAAATGATTAAAGGCGAGGGAGGAAGTCTTTCTGAAAGGTTTCAGTTATCATAGTTCGGCGTGTCCTGTTTAGACGAAATATTTCTCGTTACAAGAACAGAGGAAACGAATGCAGAATTATTCGATAACAAATTTCACCAGAGGTGGAACAAAAACAAAAACATTCGACGAACAGCAATGCTCTCTCTCTTTGATAGATGGGCTTCAATCAGCATCAGTTTTTTTCGCAGCAGTCAACATTTTCCTCGCCGTCACAACATTTCTTGGTAATTCTCTCATCCTTGTTGCCCTTCACAAAGAATCTTCCCTTCATCCGCCGTCCAAACTCTTGTATCGGTGTCTGGCAACAACTGATCTGTTGGTTGGTCTTGTTGCTCAGCCTCTCCATGTTACTTATTTGATGTCCGTGGTTCACGAACACTGGAGCCTCTGTCATTACGCAAGAGAAGCAGCTGACATTACGGGCGTAACATTATGTGGAGTTTCTTTGCTGACGATGGCGGTAATAAGCGTGGACAGGCTTCTTGCCCTGTTGTTGGGGCTTAGATACAAAGAGATTGTAACTTTGAAGCGCATTTATATCATTATAGCTAGCTTTTGGGTTTTATGTCTTGTCGCCTCTTTATGCACCATTTTCGATCAGCGTATAACACTTTTGAGTATCTTGATATCGATACCACTTTCGCTGCTTATTTCACTCGCCTCGTACACAAAGATTTTTCGCACTCTTAGAAATCATCAGGCACAAGTACAACAACAGCCGAGCCAACCAAATGCACTGAACATGGCGCGATACAGAAAAGCAGTGTACAGGGCACTGTGGGTACAGTCAGTATTAGTTATTTGTTATACACCATACCTTATTGTGATATTTGTAATCACTTCTAGTACAACATCTTCATCAAACTCAGCCGTCGCGTGGCAAATGGCAATTATCCTTGTTTTCTTTAACTCGACGTTAAACCCGTTTCTTTACTGCTGGAAGATTAGTGAGGTGAGACGAGCAATGAAGCAGACAATCAGACAAGCACTTTGCTGTCCATGGAGTTAGACCATCCTCGAGTTATATATGATCGTATAAGTACTTTCAGTGCAAAGCTGACCGATAGAGAACGCTTGTCGCTTAGATTTTTGCTCGAGGTCTGTCGATAGTATTTTTTACTAGTCACGTAAAACAAAATAAAGGAAAGGTAATGGAAACACAAACCAAAACTTTTAAAAAATATTTTTCATACTACTAAACTTTTTTTTGAATGCATAAATTATTAATCCAAGGAAAGATATACGTGCACAAGAGGATATATAATGTCTTATAATCTCTTGACTTAAATTATACTCTCATGAATGTTATTATAAGAAAGCGAAAGAAATAAAATTGACTATAACATTTTTTATTAAAGACTACGCGGGATGCGGTTTCAGAGGGTTGCTGCTCCAGTGCCGATCGATCCTTCATTAAATTAAACATTTACACGGATTATCATGAATGTTTTGAATTAATTAACGATATATTTTACAAAGTACAAGTTAACGAGCTTTTAATAGCCTATACTGAGTTAATAATATTCTAAATTTGTTCAGTTTCTCGTGAAATAATGGCTCTACCTTCTCGAACGCACGTGTACGCTTGGTAAAATCCTACCTGACATAAAAAATTGAAACAGGGCTCTTGTTTCGCATTCTTGGAGTTCCGGTAATTCGAGTTTTTATTGAACGAATCGGTTGACAATGCTGCACATGTGATGAAAGTTTTTGAAGAAATCTGCCGCAAAATTTTCCTCTGAACAGTTCAGTCGACCAAAACGACACAGTGCAGAGGTAGGTAACGAATAATATTGTCTATTGAATCTAAAGCTCGTTTTAAAGCTGCGGTTTTTCTAAGTGAGCGAGACGCTGAGCGTTTAGTTCGATTTAAAGACTGCATTGAGCGAACATCAACAGATGTTTCAGAACCGTTTGCTTCAAAAAACTGAAAATCTAAAATGAGTCCGCAGTGAAGACCGTCAAACGAATTAATCCTTTGTAAACAATATCAGAGCATTGGATAAAACTTAAAAAGTGGTTTAAGAGTGGTCGTCTGTGAAAATCGAGAAAAGGTGTTGAAAATGAAAAAATTAAAAATTTTCAAACTTTGCCAGAACATAGGTATAAATGGCCTTAGTTATGGAAAAATATAAAAAATGCCGAAAAAAATTATGTTGGGAGAACGGTGGCATTTTGTGTTTTGGGGGTTCATAACCGTGTTTTCCTAGTGAAATAGTACACCTCAAGATAACGGCCTAAAAAAACTTATTTCACCAGCAATAGAGTAGCAAAGCCATGACGTCACGTTTCCATGACAGCATTTTTCTCAGTTCTAAACAAACGCTGAGGTGTCGTTGTGTATGGCGCCATATTAATCATGACCTTATTTTCAATCTCTTCTTTGCTATCTTACTTCGAAGATGAAAAGAAATCTATCGCAAAAGGGGAGAACCACGTCAAATCTGATCATATAGAATGTTTTATGTATAATCAAGGCATTCTTAGAGGCAAAGTTCACGCTAGTATGAGATCAAAAGTCTACGAGGTTACGGTACGTAAGCTCTCTTGTATGTTTATGTTTATATTCTGTGAATCGGTTGGGAATCATTAGATCAATTATAAAAGCTACTCAATAGCTTTAATATCTAAATTATAGGCTCCGATGTATATGATATTGACTTCATAAAGTATAGCTCTTAGCGCCTCTAAAATAGGATCCGTTCGATGGCTGTTCGATTGGAGCGCTGAGAACGCCTGAGAGCTATTTACAACCAATAAAATCACTAAAAGAATAAAAATTTTTCTGCTTCTACTTTAGATATACGTAGATAGTAACTTGAATATCAAGTCGACAGAGTGTGAATGTCCTAAGGGCGCTTTCAAGTGCAGTCATGCCGCAGCTGTGTTCATTTACGCCATACATCATGTTAGTCGTACGGACATCGAATGTCGATGGAACAAGCCAAAAAAGCCAACTTGCCCTGCAGTTCGGGACGTCACTGAGATGTTTCCTCCTCCGAAACAGTACTGTGCTCTATCGAGAGAACCTACGCAAGCAGATCGTTCATCCATTTACCGATCGTTATGTGAATATGGAAAGTTCACAGGACTATGGTGGATTCTGAGCCCTGAACCTGAACCGGTGACGTTACCAATGCTTACAATCGTAGAAATAATTTATTCTGATGGCTTCCTTCAAGCCCATGGAAAGGAAGATCAGCTCTCTTTTTTTAAGGAAAAATGCAAAATTCAAAGTAGTACTATACAAGAAATAGCAAAACTCACAGTGGGTCAAAGAGAGAATCCAGCATGGTCAATGCTTAGAAAGGGAAGACTCACAGCTAGTAATTTTGGTCCTGTCTTAGCAGCCAAGAGAGTTTCACAATCACTCTTGAAAAGACTCATGGGCGAGTATGATTTATCTGGAGTCAAAGCCATCACATGGGGAGTCAACAATGAAAAAGAAGCTGTGAATGCATTTGAGATGTCAAATTGTTTAAAAGTTGAACCAACAGGAATTTGGTTTGAAGAGTCAGGTATTCTTGGTGCCACACCTGATGGTCTAGTTGATCAAAAAGGTATTTTGGAAATAAAATGCCCATATACCTTTAGGAATTCAACCATAGAGGAAGTTATAGAATCAGAATCATTCTATTTGGAGAAGCGAAAGGACAAACTTGAGCTTAAGAGGGATCACAAGTCTGGGTATTGGCATCAAATTCAAGGACAGCTCCATCTCACAAACAGAATGTATTGTTATTTTGTTGTGTGGACTGTCAAGGGCCACGTAACTTTGGTCATTCATAGAGACGAGGAATGGAAACCTAATCTTGATATTCTAAGAAACTTTTATTTCCATCATTACTACCCTAAAATGATCGAGGGGGAATTATTATAAGTGTGAATACATAAGAGGAGACATATACACTTGTACTCTTTATATTTATTCTACCTTATGTGGAAATGAGAAATTAAAAAATAATGTTACTGTTCAACTCTGTAGAACAATTGAAAAGATTGAAAATTATTAACTGTTAATGATTCTCTTCTTTCCTTGTACAGTTAGGATTATATGAACTAAGAAAATAATCATAGAATATCATAGTTGTTAAAGTTATGAGGAATAACCTATATCTATCCATCTATCTCAATTGTTGGTAGACTACTTTTCCAAAATAGAGACAGAAACTAGAGTGATGCTTTCATGCCTATTAAAGTAAGAATCACACCATAAGTAAAGAGCAAAAAGCAGAAAAAAAAGAATTGAAGAAATTGCCATAACTTAGACTTTTTATTACTGTAACTATTGAATCTTTGTAGTCATCGAAAACATGACTTGAGCCTCTCTTGAGAATTTTCTACTCAAAAATACATTTGTACAACCTTCCTTGATTAACGGAAACTGCAAATTAACAAGAGCAGCACAAAGCTGAAAAATTTTTTGAGAATAGCATCTTAGGTAAGAGGGAATAAAACTTAAAATCTTAAAATCCTTTAACCTGGCGTTAGCCCTCTCTACATGGATTCTGCATTTGGCAATCGACTTAGTTACTTTTATTTGTACTTTTTTCCAATTTCTTCTTCTTCTTTGGTGGCGGTTTACTGCTAGAAGGGAAAAGTTTTCCTTCGTTGTGCTTAAAAATCTCTGGCCCAAATACCTTCTCGCCATTTCTGAAATGGCAGCTGCAAACACGGCTGTGTTTGCTTGGTTCTCGATCTTCTCTCCTGTTGAAACATATAGAGATGTGGAATGTATTTAGATCAGAGTTGGATTTTGTTAGAAGTAAATCGAAGGAAACAAGCGTCAATCCAACAAGTACCATGTTTATTAGTCCGAAAGCCACAATACTTTAGTTTAGCTGCGATATTCTGGTTTTACAGTATATATGTAAGTTAAAATACAAACCTTAATAATCTTCTCCATCGATCATACTCAGATTTTTTCTTTTCTTTGCTCGGGAATGCAAAGAAGCGACAGCAATGACTCTCAGACTGGTGATTACATTCGGGTGCGAAACACTGAACCATTTCGCCTAATTCTCCAATATTTTAGATTCTGCAAGATATTATGGCCTTATCCTTCTACTTCCAGCATAACTTGAATGTACCACGAGCGTCAAACAAGGAGTTCAAAGTCTGCAAAACGGAGCTTCACATGACGCTTGCGTCCGCCATATTGGATAGAACAGTTTGTTTAGAACTGAAAAAAATGCGGTCATGACAACGTGACGTCATACTTTGCCACTCAATTCGGAAACAACATAACAATTCTAAAACAAGAGATTTTTTTCAAAGGTTCTGAAGTATTTTTCCAAGATTCCTTAAAAAAACAATTTTTTTACGAATTTTTCTAATTCGGGTGAAATTTCATCCATCAAAACAGCTCAACTTTGGCGACTAAAATCGGCCATTGTCACATGGCTCCATAAACTGACCATGAGACAATAACCATTGTCAAGAACAAGGCTTCTTTTTTAGAAACTGCAATAAAATTTTTGGGCTATACCACTAATTTTTAGAGCGATTTATATAAGCGTATTTGAGCTCAAGAGGCGCGTTACGTGACCATCGTGACTTGTACGTCACATTAAGAAAAACATTACCAAAACACTCAAATTCCCTCTTATATCATATAAAAACTTCGAAACAGGTCTCCTTCATATTAAATATACATATAGTTTTCTCCTGAAGCCAAAAAGTCATGGCAATCTGGGCAATCTTCGATAGTCTAGTATATGCAAATTGCTGGTTTATGTTGTTACAACGGTCATATTCGCAACTAATACCATAAGGGGACGCAAGCGGCCTTAATTTTAACTACCTTTTAGAAATGCGAGAATATTTATTTTTTTACCATCTAAGATGTAATGCAAAGGAACCGGCCGAGGAATAAAGGCACTATTGATTGCGTGTGAAACAAAAGCGTTCGCTGATGACATTTTGATATCAGGATTAATTCATTTATCTTCTCATATTTATTCACCCTCATCTGGCGTACTTTAGGTCTTGTGACATTTCTGTGACATACGCACGGATTTTGACAACCTAGCGCAGCTCGGAATGTTAGGAATGCTAGGATAATATCCTAGCATTTCTAAAAAGTACTTACAGTTGAGGCCGCTTGCGTCCCCTCATGCAACCCAACGATAACAAACACTTTTGTAAGATCAGAAGGAATTGCCCAGGCTATAATTACACAAAATGTTACCTTTAGAAGTGGTTTCCATGCCAAGAGTATGCACTATAACCCGCTCCACCGTTTTCAAAACTTATCCATGCTACCATTTCTCGCCACTGCAGCGCAATCGATGGTATGTGATTGCGTTACACACGGGAAGCCCATTAAGTGAAAATAATAAAGAAGATGACCAACGTTTTTAACAGAACAAGGTTGGTCTTTATAAAATCCTTTCGATCTAAAACATGTTTATGTAAACGTGAGGTTTTCACTGTCAATTTTTTTATAGCAAAGCTACAAAGGGATAATGTCATATCGTAGCTGTGTATGACGCATATGCACCTATTGTACTTATTTCTCTCAAGGCAGTTGGAATAATGTTGTGTCCCTCCATTCCAGGAGTCATTACTTTCTGAATACGAAGACTATGGTCACTTCCAGTTGGAAAGTTCCTATTTTTCTTTGCACGTACACGACTTTATCAGTTCATTGATCAGACAAAGTAATAACGCTTTTCGTGTAGAAGGAAGGGACTCAATTTCCAAGTGGAAATATGTGCACATATCTTGAAAGAAAGAAATAATGAAACTAGTAAGCTTGTTCGTGGCATACAGTTGACAGAAGTTGTATGTGTCATACAAAATGGGAGATCTACGGCTTTATTTGCTGTGGTGATAAAAACTCGCCAACAGCAAATCGACGCTCTCCGTTTTCATTTTTAGCACGACGCATATCACTCGCAACTTGGGATGGATCTTCTTTGTAACCAGTCTCCTGGCCAAGTTTGAACTTTTCATCGAGATAATTCTTTTGGTTTTCGTTGAAATGCTCTGATTTCTTAGACGCCCTCAGTGCCCAGCCTTCCGAATTTTTGTCGAGCTTGACATCAGTACAGTAAACAGTCCGAGCCATAACCATTTCTGGATACTTGATGACGTCACCAACATGGATGTCGTAGTGGGACATCGAGGAAACTCACTCATTACTTTATTCGAGCCCTAGCGACTTAGTTCCCTACCCATATCCCATGAAACCTTGCAAAATTACAGAAGACAAGCAATTACACACAACAAGCAAAGAACTGGTGGTGGTCGCGATGACGAGAAGGAAAAATTCAGATGAAAAGTCGGGTGGAGGTCCATGTTGCGAAGGGCTCGATCGAGGAATAACCTCTATTTAGTTGAGGTTTTCAGGTATGCAACATTTTTTTGTATTCCTAAAAAAAATCTTTTAAAAAACTAGAGTAAATTTGCTTCCAATTTGTCAAAATTCCAATCGAGTGCACGAGGTTTTTGCTCGAGTGCACGAATGTTGAAAGTCTGTTTGTGTGCAAACTACCAGACGGATTCCTTTGTTCAGATCCATCGGAGTATCGTGTAAACTATAAATTTTAACCATACGTTGTGGCCGGCCAATTTAAAGTAAAAGGACAATTATTTATCGGACCTTTATAAGCCTACATTGTGAATTTCAGATCAAGCCAACAGCATGGATGAACACATTCAGTATCTCGAGACACTTTGTCGTCTTTGTGGCACAAATCTGCCACGGACCTGGGTCAGTGCTACAAACAAAGAATCTTTTAAATCGGAGCTCTGGATGAAATTTCGAATCAATGTCGATCTTGACATCAGAGAGATTCATTCAGCCAAGGCGAATGCACACTAAAAAATAATTTCAGGAAACCACGGATCTAACACATAAATGTGATTATCCAGCGAGTAAGTTCTCCTTTGGGCAAACATAAAACAAAGAGGTATTCGTTCACTGAGCTCTCACATCTTCAGGTATCGTATCCGAGAAATGTGCGATAAGAGCAGCATGAAGATGAAAATAAAGAAATCACATTGGTGGAAAGCCTTGCCGAAGTGTCTCTATTACAGCATTCCGGAAACAAAGGTTGGAGTTTAACTACACGAACTGATGAGAGTGAAATTTTCGTCTAAAACCACAAGGGACTTGTCTGTAATTGTGAAACTCGTTTAGAAACACCGCTCGTGCTTTCAAATTTTGCAGTGATTACCTAAACAAACTTTCTATACAGGGTGTTCAAATCAAAGGGTAATTGTAAAGGACATATCATTGCTGACTAAAAGCTGTAGGACCGAATTTGTAGTGTTCTGAGACCTAGATTCTCCCGCGAATCGATCAATAGCGCGCAAAATACCTTGTATGATTCTCTTGCATTGAATTCGATCATGTGTATTGGTCTTAATATAGATTGTGACTACTTGATTTTATTTTATCCCACTCATGTATTTATTGGCGTTTATTTTCCAGGTATCATAATTTCAAGATCAAAACTCCACGTGAAACACCGCTTGTTATTCAAAGTGAAGACGACAACACGTATGACTCGCATGCACTGGCTTGTCTTCTTCCACGAGAAATGGAACGCATTCCAGAGGCTCTACGAGAAATCCAGATTTTCAGCAAATCGCAGAGAAAGACATACACTTTAGGAGATGTCAAAGGGCAGCAGATCGGCACGGTTCAGCACTTTCTAAACATATAGCTGCATGCTTTGCTTCGATGTGGCAAAATAACCAGGAATTGAAGGGTAAGTTACTGTTTTCTTGCTTTACTGTTACTTTTTCGTAAAGGCTTGATGGACTGAAATTGATAATGTCTATTTAAAAATCGGAGAGAAGCAAGATATTGTCTTTCCTCGACCTACACTGGAGAGAAATTAAATTGTCCCGATTCCGCGATCTCACACCTCACTCGTCCCAATTGTTATCAGTGCGCGTTATTTGGTTCAACCTTATTTAATTGGTTTTCTTGTAACCCAAAATAGGGAAATCAACGGAGAACGGACAGTAACATCGAGGCCAAGCTCTACCCAGAAGTTCTCCAGATACAAACAGGCTGGCGGAGGAGCTTTTATTCCTGTGACGGTCTTGGTGGAAGGACCACAGCGTTACAAAGAATTTGTGCTAGAAAGAATCCGCTTTACTCTTCCAGAATGCGAGAATGTCGAGGACATGCATGTTGAATGTTTGAAATAAACAAATATTTTTAATGGTATCTTACGTCTAGTCCTTATTAGCGAATTTTGTTTCAGCTTACCACCGCATTACAACATGGCCGCCACAAAAAAAAAAAAAAAATCAGCTTCTTCTTGTTTCCAGCACCTCTCGGCCAAATTTGCTTTGTTTTGGTTTTGGTCTCACCCAATCACAAAGCTCGAAACCGATATCCAGAAATGGTTATGGCCCGAACTGTTAGACGCCCTCACTGCCCAGCCTTCCGAAAGTTTTGTCGAGCTTGACATCAGTGCAGTAAAGCTGGCCATTTGAGGTTGTGTGCTCGTTCCTTCTGTCAGCTTTTGCACATAGAGTATCTTTGCTTTTATCAATGAGGGTAGTTTTCTCTTCTACTATCCTGATACTATCTCTTATCAAGGTGGCGGTCAGGATGGAATTCTGATGTATACTCACGTGAGCCCACCGGAACTGAAGTGTAGATGTTAAAGCATAAAGCTTTTGAGACTATTGCAGAGTCATGCCTCGATCACCTTTCCGAGAAGACTTCCCATGTGAAGCCCGATCCGATGGACAGAAGCATTTTTTTTTTATTGCATAACCATCTAGTCCCGAAGTCGTCTCTATGTCTGGGACAAATTGAAAGTTCTTTATGGCTTTCCTCGACTTCAAATATACCTGAAAAAGCGAAGTCGTTTACTTGTTCACTCAGAATGATAGAAATACAAAGCAAAACAAACAAGCAAACCAAACAAACAAACGCACACACACACACACACACAAACAAAAACATAGGACAACGAAACAAACAAACGAAATTTCATATCATGGGAACTTAGTTTGGTGTAGAGGGTGCGCAATTCAATGCGAGCCCCGGCCCTCCCCCAGACCCATTTCGTAAAATAATGTAAATATAATGGATCTAATTTATAATAATTATATAATATGTGTACTTATTAAATAAATGAATGAATGGATAAATAAATAAATAAATAAATAAGTGTATAAATGAAGGAATGAAAGAAGGAAAGAATGGATGATAAATAAATAAATAAATTGTAGGCATGGACCAATGCTTTATATTTCATGACAACACATAATGCTGACTGGCATCCCGTTGTCTTGTATTCAAGCGTTTATGTGGATTCAAGAGATAAATCTTAAAGCAAAGATAAAATCAAGGGCGTTGAACTGTGTCACGATATAACCTCATTGATCTTAATGCAAAATAGAAAAGCAGGACAAAGAGTGATACAGTATTTGCCTTCGCTAAACATTCTTGACATGTTTGATAATGAGATATTTACCTGCTCTGCCGAGAAGAAGAATGAACTCACTTTTCAGCTTAACATCATGGCATTTATATGTTTTAAGATGACCTTGGATGTCTCTTTTGCACTTAGTTAGGACTATGCATTTACTTTCTCCACTGGTCTTGCGGGAACTACAAGAACCACCAACGAACTCGGAGTAGCAACATGTCGGCATTTTAGCAAACGAAGCAATTTCAAACAATGCCGAGCAAGGAAGGGGAAGGCGAAGATAAGCATTCTCACGCTCATGGGCTTCCTGTGCGTAACGCAATCACAAATGGGTGCGAAATGAAACTGACTGTAAATGGTTGTTACAGAGTTTGCCTCCCGATCGGACACTTTTTTTAATCCTAAATTAAGGGGGGGGGGGGGACAATATTGCATGAAAAATGTTTGAAAATATTTAATATATTCAAGTTTTATTGAATCCATTTCTTACACTTCCGAGCGATTTATTATTGCTGATTTTCGCTTCTTTATTTCTTTAAAGTTGTTTTATAAACCTCTTTTGGAATTGATAATTAACCACGCTGCAGAAAATGTTTTTTACCACCTAATCGTCGTCCCAAAAGAATGACAGTATATCTAAATAAACTGCTAATTCTGGAAGATTAGTGAAGTGAGACAAAAAGTGAAGCAGACAATTAAAGAAACACATCGTTGAGTCAGGTCTTCCTCGGGTTGTTCTTCAGACTTTCTATCAACGCTTACTCATTTATACTGTGAGTGATAAAAAAAGGAAATTATTTTATTTTTATTTTTACCTCTTAGCGCAAAGTTATTCAAAGATTAAATTTACCAAGTTGAATAAACATGCAATGTAGTTTTGACGCGCAACACAGTTAGGCAACAAACATCCAGCCTCTCTTAATTAACAAAGATAATTTGCAGGGAAATTTGTTATAAAAAAAAACTTTCTTAAATTTGGAGGGAACTTTTAGAGTTTATTGATGGAATAACATGACAGAATTACCCGTTACAAAGAAATTTACAAAAAGTTATATTTAATGCGACTCCTGAAGAAAAAGCGAAGAAAGTGATTATTGAGTAACGAAATTAAATGATGAATAATTTTGTTTGACAAAGCATTGTCTCTCGTTTTCAATAAATGCGCTTTACCTGAATAAAATGATTGTTCGTCTGAGCGACGAAGGATTGTCCATCGCGCTATAAAATATTAACATTCGCGGATGTTTTGTTCTTACCTCGTTTCGATAAATCATAGCTGAGGCAAAAGTAAGGCTTTCAGAAAAATGGTTCACCATTTTTTTTGTACAGAATTGACAGTATTTCCGAGCATTTCAAACGAGTAAACGCGACTGAAAAAGTTTTCATATGATTATTCTGAAAAAAAGTAAAGTTTAAGTGATCAACGCTGGGCAGGTGCTCTCAAGACGAAATATTTCCTTTTGCGATCATACGTATTCTGAAGGAAAAAACTAAACGACTGCAGAATGATAGCGGAAACAAATCTAACCGAAGATGGAGCACCCCTTCTTTGGTAAATAGATTTCAACCACAATCCATCTACTACTCAGCAGTTTACGTTCTCCTCTCCTTCATAACCAGTCTTGGGAGTTCTCTTATCCATATCAAACTCATGGGGTACAAATAGTCTTAACATGAATGTAGTGACCACGCCCACTTCAACACCCCACTCAAATCGAGTGTAATTTTCGAATGTTTTACCATCGTGCGGATTCTCTACGGAAAAAGCACTCAATGTACCTCTGAAATATTAAACTATGGTATTGTGGCTTTCTATTTCGCTAATTTTCTAACTTGAAGATAAAGTTTTTCCCTCGTCATTTTTACCTTTTCTCCGAGCGGTTGCGTGAAATTAACAAGGCGTTTTTGATCAAAACACGACCGAGCGAAGGGTCTCGGTCGATATCTCTTTTATGCAGGCGCAAATTTAAAATGTACCGCCAGAATCAAAAAGAGGAACAAATTTCCTTTGTTTTGATATGTAAAGTGTCGAACAAAAAGCAGATTTACCTTCGTCAAATGGCGTTTCAAAACAGCTGTATCTTCCTCCTTTTGATATTTCCTGTTTTGTAAGCGTGAAAGCAGTAGGAGAGGGATCGGGAAACTCAGAAAGCGCTTCGGGAATTAATCTGCCATCGTTTACTTACAAGATAAACAAGTAAGATTTGTGAAGTTCGTTGAAGTATGAAGTCTAAATAATTGCCTTTTTAAAGCTTGTTTGCTGGATTTTTCGTAAACTTCCCTGATTAATTTTTCGTTTCAGCTTACTAGTCTATACTATTTCAAAGCAATGTCAAGACGAAGACGGAGAACCATGAGTCGGTCCTTTAAACAATCGTAAACAAAGTGTTTGAGCAATCAGGTATATGAGGTGTAATAATCAATAGCCGCATATCAGAAGTCTTCAGGAAGAAAGTATTCTGTCTTCAGAAAGCTGTCAAGAAAGCTAATAATCGTGGCGGAAGGCAATTAAACGGGCCCTCGGTATCGATTTAATATCATATCGATCTCAATATCATACAGTTTTGTATCTTTCTTCCGTGGATTCGCCTCTCTAACGAGGGTGTATGTTGAGAATTCATTGCAAAATCACTTTGTTTTTTTAATTTCCCTCTTTGACCTGTCCGCCATTTTGAAAATTCGTAACGGAGAGCATGCGCATTACGTGGGGTTAGTGGTTGCGTACACCTGGAACCGAGAAAAACAAATGTTCGTCGCACTGGGGAAAGAGTTTGATATGTTGTTGGGCAAAGTTTCCGCACAGCCCCATACTTCATTATGCATACAGTCCTTTGTTAGAAGAAAACAATAGCGAAAACAATAGATTACCTCTGGGACTATTCGCTTTGTTTTCAAGAAGTTGAATTTTTTTTTTAAGTCTTTACTCAAACCTTTAAAAAATCGCCGTTTTTTAATTAAAAATTGCGCTTAATCGAGTAAAAAATTACTATGCTTAATGAAATCTATAAATCAAAACAGCTTAAATTCCGCCTCATATTAGCCTCAAAATTGTTGTTTTTGAAAGCAAACATTCGTAAAACGATGAAAATAAAATCGATGCTCACCTTTAAAGTTGTTCTTTGTCGTTGTCGTTTTTCCTTTTCTCTTTAACAGTAGAGTTGCTTATTTTTCTCTCTTCATTGAATGTTTATTTTCATCCGCAGTGGTTGTGTAGACAGGCAACAGCACATACAGAGGCACGAGGAGCTTAGTTTTTATGGTGTCTTTCGAACATCATATACTTCGGCGATATGCTCGATTATATTTCTAAGAGGATCTTCTCCATATTGCTTACGCCACAACCACTCCTGTAGGTAGCTACCGAAGAGAGCTTTGGATATTCCTGTACGAGGTATACTTCGTTTGATTCCCCACCGTGTATTTTCAATGCGCTGAGTATGAGCGCCTGTGTCTGGGTCTACGAAGTTTAGGCTGTGGTTCACTGTGAGATGATTGTAGCCCTCGTCCCTGTAGGCAATCATAAGCTTTCCACATGCCGCTCATCACGCATATTCCCGGCCATATTTGAGCGCGTATAATGGGTATGAGCGTATCTTTATCCCTGCGCTCTACCGGTACAAGGAAGCAGGCCTTGGTTTCACGGCAAATGCCACCAAAGATCCACTTTCCTTCGACGTAGCGACCGCGGTGATACATTTCATTTCTTCGTGCAAAATCCAACATGTTTTAAAGGCGAGGAAAATGATTTCAATGTTAATTTTTGGAATTTGAATAAGGTATTAGAAATATAATTTTGAAAGTTACCCACTATCGGCAAGAAGCACATGTAGAACAATGGTATAGAGGATAGACTGCTATTCTGACGAAGACGACAGAGAATTGAGAGTTCGAACCCTGCAGGTAACGTAAAAAAAAGAAAAGAGAAGGGCCTTGAAAGAAGGATAGAGAGTAGTGAAGTGTCCGCCAGAGAAATGGGGAATAGAAAGAGGGGAAAATGGAGAGAGAGAGGGAAAAACAGCGCGGAAAGAAACGCCGTGAAAAAAAACCTCTTTTATTAGTGCAGTAAGTAATAATTAGGGATGTATATATATTCAATTACCAAGGGAATTGTCTATTGTATTCAAAGACAAAGAGTAGAATGCATAATAAATAAGATGTGCATGCATAATGAAGTATGGGGCTGTGCGGAATTTTTTCAAGCTCAGTACATGAAGTCATCTCCAAGCAATATCTTCTTCATGCGATATTCAAGGTGGGTCAAAGTTGGAGTTCCATCTGGAGGAACTTTGCCGTCTTCTACGTGAAAAATTTGCTTTTCATCAAAACCTTCCGGAATCCAGTCATTCTCCGTTCTTCCCGTGAAGTGAACGATGAGGAGTCTGTTCTTGACAAGTTCTTTGTTCTCTGCGAACTCTTCATGCATAACTTTTCCGTCAAACGTGATGTAATCAGCGTGTTTTTCCTGCTGCTTGTTTTGGATGAGGGACAAAGCTTGAGGTGTTCCGACCAACACAACACATTCACTCTCGCTAAGTTCTTCCGGGAAATCTTGGTCCCTCACCAAAATGTTCTTGATATTTCTCACTTCTGAAATCCTTCCCAGCCGACCTTGGAAATAACTTATAAGACGCCTCGCTTTGTTGCTGTCGCTTTCAGTATACAAAAACAATGAGCATTTCATTTTTTACATGTACTTGAGTTTGGAGCCAGAAACGAATAAGATAACTCACTTTCCTTCGGATATTCTTAAGGCTTAACTCTTTCGGACAAAAAACTAAAACTGTGCTTGCCGACAAGAACAGCTGTCAATGCAATCAAATAACATCCCTTGCTTTTAATATGACAAATACGATAGGCGAATGCGTGAACTGCATGTGAAATGAATAGTGAAGTGTATGTGATAGAATTCATCCATGTGAAGCCGTTTTCAAGAATTACTAGAACAGTGGTACTTATTTGTTTTGGCTGAAAATTCATCATAAATCGTGCGTTATCGGAATTTCCGAACACCTCGAAATAATAGCATTCTTTTTTTCTTTTTTGGAGTTTGGAATTGTTTTACAAAATATTTACCCTGGATTTTGATATTGCACGTGGCGAATAACTTCTACGCGTTTTTCAGAACTGACCGTCTCATATATTTTCAGAGTTGTCTACCATGTGACATATTCCTTCAGTCGTTGTGCAACGTTGACAATTTTGATTCGAAGCTAATTAAAGATATTATTTTACTGGAATGGAATAGAATAGATTAATATCTTCATTTAAACTCGGTAACAAATCTTCTGTAAAAACAAATATTGTCCCAATCTATTCATATTTACAAAATTAAATTGTTTAAAACTATCAATTTACTGTTTTACAAGATTGCCGAGTGAGAATCAAATGACAAATACACAATTAAATCGCCTTTTAAGTTTGCCTTTTTATCTGATTTCTTTGACATTCTCAGGTAATGAGTTCCACTAAAAAGCACTGCTGAAACTGAAACTGCGTTTAAGGACACCTATTGCGGAAGATACCTTTCTAAGAATTTTGTCAACATGGTTCGACCAGGAAAGCCGATCTTCGACAACAACGCCTATTAATTTAACGTGATCAACTTTCCTGACAACTTGGTCTTGTAATTTGATACTAATATTGTCATAGTTCTCTACAAGAATTTTCTGGCAAGAGCCAATGACCATAAACTTAGTTCTCGTTACATTTAGGCTAAGGTTATTGGCTTGCAGCCAGCAATAAGGATTCTTTGGCTCTGAATTTGTTTCTTGTTCAAGGTCAGTTAGGGTAGAAACAGAAGTCACATTTTTCTCAGAAAGGGAACGTTTATCTGGTGGATTAATTGAATATTTCTTAAAGCTTTAAAATTATATAATAAAATGACTCGTGGCAATGAAATTTACGTTGGTAGTCTACCTATAACCTGTTACCCAGTGGCCTCTCGGTCGTCAACTGAGGAGCGGGTAATCCCTGGGGATAAATTAGTTATAGCTCGTGTCGCGTATGTTGTTGTTGAGGTACTGACCAACAGGAAAGAGCCTGCTTGCAAAAACCTTGGCTTTATTTACGTAAAAGATGGTGTATATTAAATAAATATAACTTCAATGTGGCTATTGCTTAAAGATCCAGGAATGAGTGAGGGAAAGCGCGCTGTAAAAGGCAACGAACAAGGAGACCGGCATGAAATGAATCGCTGTCGTGAATATGAGCAAGATTTTATTGTAGATGCATTCGACGAGGAGTTCTGGTTTACGGTAATGAATTTGGAATATAAGTTAAACGACGAGCGTTGTGACTTCATTTTTCAGCTTTTTTAGTGGTACTTCTGTCGTATGTTTAATCTTCTGTTTTATCACCAGCTTGATCCATTTATCATGATCAAGGTCCATCAAAAGCAGAACAAAGGGTTGTCATGGAATAGAGCTATGGATGAAGTTCATGTTGAGAAATTGATTTGGAAATACAAGGACAGCGGAGAACTCGACAGCGAGGATCCAGCACTTTTAATGTTGAAAAAGTGGCCTGCATCTGAACAGTACAAAGATAATCCCGATAAACTTCGTGGACTTGAGCAACTGGTATGTTGATATCTTTCATTTTCAAAGCTCAAAATTAACTTCTTAAAGCGCAGACCAAGTGGTGACTGAACTTTTTTCTTCAGTAGCCAGCCATATGGAGAATTTTAGTCGACAAAAAGCGCGAGTATTAAGTTGATTAAGGTGATTAAGCAAAAGATGATTACACTGCATGTGAGGTTATGAATTGCGATGATGTCTATTTCACTTTAAGCAAATTCCTACTCGTGAAAATTTATCCATTGCATAGCACAGAAGTGCTGTCTACAAAAACCTTGGCGAAGAGTGGATACATCCTGCTCCACACAACTAGTATAGAACATTTGAGGTCAATGTGTCATTTACTCAAGATGCTTTTGATTATGCGTTTCGCAGATAAATCGGTTTTTGGAAATTCTTTTGGAAAGTGAACTTAATTCAGGGAACAGATACAGAGTGTTTCAAGATGAATATGACAAAACAAGAAAGACCCAAATGCATTATGCAGCAGAGCTTGGCTTTTTACACGTCACGAAAACACTTGTGAGGAAACATCCCCAGCTGATGACCATGACAACAGATGATCAATTGGAACCTGTGAAGAAAAGAGCCATGTTGCCAGTGGAATTGGCAATGGAAGGAGAGAAAGACAATGAGGCCGCATTTCTGATCAGAGTTATGTCACACGAAAGGTAGATGTAGAAGCATGTCTACTATGTTAATAAACATGTATTTGTTTTCTACAAGGTAGAATTTAGGAAGCCAGGGCAGTTTGGTCTCGAAGATATCAATTTAATTTGCCAGGAAATTGAAATTCTTAAAAGTTCTCTCCAACAATTTATTATTTGTCCCATCATGTGAACAAAATGATGAACTAGGTTTCATTATTTAAATGAATGGAAATTTTTTTCTTGACGATGACCAGATTAAGAAAGCTTTGTTTGAGAACCTGATCAAAAAGAGTACTGAAAACTTTACATTACTTTTTACATTATTTTCCTGGACACCAGGCAAAATGACCAAACCTAAACCATCCTTCTTCAGTTTCAAGGCAATTATTGAGAACCCTAAGATGAGGGTGAGCTTGTTTTGAGTAAATACATTCAAAGGGACTACAGGTTTACTTTTTCACTAAGCAATTGAATTGTTGGGCTATGAAAAGCTGTTGGTGGATCCTCAAGTTTGATACTGATGCATAATACATTACATAACAGCTCTAAAGTACCATTTTCTGTCAAAAAGTAATGGAAAAACCATTTCCTTTAGCCAGTCATAAAAATTGAGGGGTGGGATGGTGCTTCCATCTCCGTATTTCAAAGCTTATCATTCTGAAGCCAGTTAAAGCCATTGTTTTCAGTAACACACTTCCTCATTAAACCCTTTAAAGTTGTCTTTCTTGGGAAATTTGGATAGTTTCCTATCCAGAAAACCTCTTGAGATGTGAATCTGGTATTAAGGTGAATGAGGGAGTAACCAGCCCTTATGCCAATTACTCTATCTGCACATTTGCCATATTCCTAGGGAAGAAAACATTATCATCATAATCATGATCATCTTTGTCATCATTATTAGTATTGTCATCTTTATTGCTGTCATTGTTATTTGTAATAATTGAAATTATTAATAAGATTATCAAATTACTAATACTAAACATTATGTTGTGGTATGCAACCATGTGGTAAAGATCAGATTGATTATTACTTTTTTGGTATTATTACCTCTTTGAAGTCATTTAACTTACATGTTCAATAGAACTGTTTTTATTGAAACATGTTCCGATTTGTGTTATTCACAGAGAACCGTAGTGGCTGTGTTAGACCAGATGATGAACCCTCACTGGCCGTATCTTCCACAGCGACAAGAAAACTATGAAACTGAAGAAGAGAGGGAGGCAATTGAGGGAGTCTGGAATACAATTTCTGATGATCCACTGAACTATCATTTTTCTTACCATATTTTGGATGGAGATGAGGGTGGAAGGCCCCCAAAGATTATGGCTTCAGATGGACACCAGCAGATAGAAAACAAATATTTTAACTGGAAAGACAAGTCTTGTTTACATGCCATTGTAAAGAGCAACAACAAAGTAAGTTTTAATAAAATGCTGGTAAATGCCAGTAAAAAATACTGGTAAATGCGAAGAGATTGTAGCTGAAGTAAAATGTGTAATGTCACTTAATCCTTTAACTCCCAAGATCTCATTAATAATTCTCCTCACTGTCTGCTATACAATTCATATGATGTTAGTTTGGAGAATTTGGAATTGGATCAACTAATACTTTCCCAATTGATATTCTTCTTTATTCTCATTACTTGTCTGCTTGATATTGTACTGATAGTGTAAGGAGAAGTTCTGTCTTGATCACTACTGGGACTTAAAGGGTTAAGATATGCAGAAACAGTAGAAACATTCAAATTTATCTGTTGATGATTCCAACAACTGCAGTAATTTGATTCTTAGATCAGTCTTAATTCATGCTTTAGACTGAGATCAGTTCTTTATTTTTACTTTTAGGAAGCTTTGCAGCATCCTGTGGTCAGAATGTTGATTAAAACAAAATGGAAAAGTTATGGACACTTATTCCTTAGGTAAATCAGTTGTGTTTGGAGGCTCCTTACCATAAATTTTAGAAATAGCTGTATCATATCCATCCATATAGGTGTTGAGTTAAGTATTGATGTAGAGTGATAAAAACAGAATTGAGCTTAATTTTTGCCACTCCACACATACCAGCTAGTGAAAAAACTATGCAAAGTGGTTCAATCTTATCATAGTGTTCCTTGGAACACTGTGAATGCATGGTACTGTCAAAATTTAAGCCTTTGATTTCTCAAAGGTTTGTTACAAAAATATTAGACAGGTGACCAAGATCTTACTGCTTTATATCTTTGTTTGAATTTCTTATACCTTTCCCTTTCTCCATTTTCCTCCAACAGAATGATGGAGTTGTAATTTCTTTTCTTTTCTGTAGCCTCCAAGCGGTATTGTTTTGCATCTTTTTGCTGTGTATGTCATATTCTCTGCTACATGCCTCTACCAAACTGGACCCCACCCATTACAGCGGTGCACTGCACTCACTGCGTGGATTTTGTGAGGTTCACTCTACTTATGGTTGTGTTTTACATCTGTGAGGAAATAAATCAGATAAGAATGTAAGTAACTTAATGCTGAGTTAACATCAGATTGTTGAGTGCAGTAACGTGGAAACCAGTAAATATTGTTAATTATTATTTCACATTTACGCCATTTTACCATATTAGGAACGCACCCAGTATGCCTGGGTGTAGAAGAGGGCAAAAATACGGACAGAAAGCAGAGTAACAAAATGGCCATTCTGAAGCATCCAAACACTTCTTTTTTTTCGTTTTTTATAGTTAATTTTCTTAAAAAAACGAACCTTAAAGCGCGTCAGATTTTTCTTAAGACATAATAACACTTATACGGTTCATTTGTGTTGTCTCATGCCTTATGCAATCGATACGAAGTTCAGATGATTTTTTATACCAAAAACCTGCGTGGAATGCTAGAAGAGGAGCGATTACATATACTAATAGTGTGATTTCTTGCAGAGAGGGGCGCTCTTATTTCTCAGAGTGGATGACCTTGTTTGACTGGTTAGGTCTGCTGTTGATCCTGTGTATAATACCCTTACGGTACATGGATCATAAAGCACAGTGGATGGTGACATCTTTGGCCTTCTTGTTTAACTTCATGAGAATATTCAAATTTTCATGTGTGTCAAGGTAACCTACAACTCCCAATTGATTGCTTGAGTTCGGAAAGAGCACTGATGAATCAAAACTCATCCCTTCGTCAATCTAACCTAACATTACATTAAATATTTCCTAGAACTACAGGATTGTACACACAAACCTTGGCTAAGATCATTTTACATGATGTAACAAGATCCATGGCAGTTTTTATTGTGTTCTTTTTCTTCTTCTGTGGTGCCCTGACTTTATCACTTTGTTACTCCGGATCCAGTGAGAACCGAGAACTTCGGTGCGTCTCTGTTGAGTATATCTCATTAACAAAGCTATGAAGTTGTACTGGCAAAAATAATTTAGCCATCGTTTCTTACAAGTCAGTAATATATTCGAGAATTTCCTTTGGAATTAGTTTAATTTGATTTGCTCTTTGCTGGTTAGATTTTGTATTTATTCAAAGAATTCTCGCCCTTTTGCAAAAGAAATTTACTGGTGAACATAACGCGTGCAAAGCGCAAAAACCTAACCTACTACTTATAATTTTGATTTTGCTTTTAGTGGTCTTGGAGACGTTTTGTTGAGCGGACTTCGTGCGCTGTCTGAGCAGTATCCAATGGCGGAAAATTATTCATCTTTCAAGTAGGTGACATTATTCTTTAAAGATATTGCTTCTCTTTGCACGTAACGACTGCATCGACTTAGGTTGTAAATACCAGTTCAAGGAGACCAGATATCAGGTCGTTACTAAGGAATGGGGCGGATTTGGCTAGGCCTGCTGCACTGGATGATAAGTAACTTATGCATTCGTTTCTGGTAGTTTAGCTAAAGTTTGTAATCTTTCTTTCTGCAGTTGGCTGTCGGTTCTTTTGATGATGGCGTACGTGGGAACAGTGACAGTGATTCTGCTCAACATTCTCGTTGCACAAATGAGTACGACCTACTCACAGGTCAAGAAAGTCGCTCGTCTGGAATATGATGTGGAACGAATTTTACAACTCACACGCATGGAGAGATTTCCTTTTCTGGTAAATGTCCATCAGGCAATGCGACGGCGTTTTTCTTCAAATACACACCGACTTGTGTGTTTGAGATTACAAGCGATCGCGTAAATGTGCTGCGCGTGCGTACAAGAGTGAATGAGATAATGAACGGGGAGAAGTAATTAAATTCTTTTTCTTTTTCTTTACAGAATTTACGTGTGAAGTATTACAAGGAAGGCGACTGGATCAGTGAAATGCAACTCGCTAAAGGTTAGTAATGAATTATTTGGGATTGTGACTGCCTAACTAGGCATGTCGTGTTTAAGTGTTGTTTGTTGAAATTCATTTGAGTAGTGGAGATTGCTAGGAAAACTAATATGGTTGCATCTGCGTGGAGAATTGTGAAAGCGAAAAGAATGGCTTCTCACGTTAAAAGCATATCTTTTTGTTGGCAAGAGCTATGGGGCTATTTGAAAGAACAGGTACTTCTAATATTCGGCGTTTCAATTTCAATTTCTCCCGGGGGAGCTGTAGAAATTTATGATCACTTGAAAAAGCTAAACATATCTTGCAATCCGGTGCTGTAATTCCTAGTACATACCATCCGTTTTGTTTTTTTAGAACTGCTTGAATTCAGTGAAGATCGCAATCCCTGGGAGTCAGTGGAAGAGAAACTTTATGACATCAGGTAAAAAATACTTTTCTTAGTATTAATTTCTGTATTGGCCTCATTAGCCGCTCAGAGAGTCCATTCGATTGTGTTTTGGAGAACCAGAAGTGACAGTGACCAATTGAAATAAAGTTAAATTTTACTTTGAGCCAATGAAACTCAAAGTAAAACAAGCTAAGTGTCCGATGCACGGGAAAACGAGAGTGATCAAGTCCTGACTGGTGTAAATTTGGCATCTGATTGGTTAAGAGTGTTGCGGTTTTTATTGGACAAATCAGAGAGCGAAGAAAAGCAAACCTGAGTCGTTAAAGTCCCGGATTACTTTCGACACTAATTGAAATTGTCTCTATGCTCGCTTGTGATTTTACCTTCTCACCTACCCCACTCACACAATTTCTTTTTATACCTAAAGTTTTTTCTTATTTTGTGCTCCATTTGACAGGGATCTGATGAGAAAAATGGTCAAACAGATGAGGCCTGGACAAGAATAAACTGCCACAACAGGAATAATATTCTGTGCCTTTCTCTAAGGATTTTCTTCCTGCTTGTAGATTTTTGTAACAACGTTAGACGTCTTTAAATATATTTTAAAAGGAAAAGGTAGATTGATAATTTTTGAGAAACTTTAGCCTATTTTTACAGGGGGCTAGAACTAAGACAGTTATGGTTAAGATCATTAGGAGAAATTTCCACCATTACACAATGCTGGAAATCAGAGAATATAACTGAAAATGGGTATGAAAAAGTAGATTAATTTTTCTACGACAAGCGAGAAAAGCCTAAGGCTACTAAATAGCTCCATACCGGACGAAGGAACTTCAGCCGGTATGGTACGAAGATTGAACAGCTTAAAGTCAGCTTTTTGAACTTTGTTTCCTCTACGTAGATGTCTCATTTCAACAGTTGTCCGTAACCAGGCGTGCTTTTCTCGCAAGACCCGAAAATTTCTTGTTTTAAAATTTATCCGGTGTAGTTTAGACATGGCCTTTCATAATTAGTGATCTACGACATGCGTATGCATATGTAATGCTAATAGGTCAGTTGACCTACAAGCCAAAGCCATGCCTACGCCCTCTTAAGTTTTCAGTATCATTCTTCCAGTGTTTTTGTACACTGCCGTCTTAATTTCTTCAGCCATTCTCCGACCTCGTCATTTGCACGGCGGGTTTATTTGCGTAACTACCCAGGATAGATTAGTGAAGTGTGATATCCTTCATCTGTTTCTGCCCTTAATTCTTATATGTATCTAGTTAAATAATAATTTCATCTCGAAATGAGGTGTGCAATGCTTTAACTAACTTTAATTAATCAGACATAAATAGTTCATCGCTATGTAACCCCACGCTGAGACATACATTACTATTATTTTGCTAACTATACAATTCGTAATTCTCTCATTACAACAACTTTTACTAATTTAATTTTTAATTACTCACGCAGTATTCAGAAAAGTAGTATTCCACCTGTACTTTGCCTCTGGTTTTGAAGAAAGTTCTTGATCACAAACAACTACAATTTTCTTTTTACATCATAAATAGCTGTCAAACTTAACACGTTTGTGTTTCTTTTGTTCGTGTTTCAACAGTGAAAATTAGTGAAAACATTCTAACAATTCATTTGAAAAAAAATTTGAGGGAATAAAGCAGGTGGAATTTCATAGGTTTGACCCACGCCGGTATGAAAAAAGTTCGATCCGATTTTTTTCCTGTCTATTTTGTCATTCGGTGAAACTGTTCAATTCTACCAATCTAGCACAGTTTCTCCTAGTACTCGTCTAATGCAATATTCCAGCTGGTATAACAGCGGGCCTTCTTCAATATTTTGGTCTTGTAGATCAAACATCCTCTTTCCCTCGAGGCCATTTGGAATCCAGTCATTCTTGGTTCGTTCTGTGAAGAAAACCATAACAAGTTTGTTCACGAGCTCTTTGTTTTCTGCGAACTCCTCGTGTAGAGCTTTGCCGTCAAAAGTGACGCAGTTGTCGACGGTTTCTTGCTTTTTGTTTTGAATGAAGGACGAAGCCTGGCGTGACCCGATCAGCACCACGCAGTCGTTATGGTGAAGTTGTCTCCTAAAACTCTGTTTCATGGCCAGAATGAAGCTGACGTTTCTTATGTCTGCAAGAGTTCGCAGCCTGATCTGTAAATAATCTTGAAGATCTTCAGCTTTGTCTCTGTCGCTTTCAGTATACAGTAGCAGAACTTTTTTCATTCTCGAAATTTCGAATAAACTTCTTCTCTCTCTCTCTCTCTGAATTCCTTACTGAAGGAGAATAACTCTAAGATACTTAAGCGCTCTGACTATATACCTCTAAATCAGTGCGCAATTATGGAGATGCGCTTTCAGAAGCAAATATATACCATATTCGAATGTGTTAAATGTGGGAAATAATCGATCCGTCTAAATTTTTTAAACATCACATTTTCACGTGCCATTGCTTCATCCAAACTTCGACAACAATTTTATTTTTCGGCAAATATTTAGGCCGCGCCTTCAACATTTTGATCCCGAGGGATAGTCTTTTAAAAATAATTAAAGATGCCAGACATTCCGCGTCATATTTCGATGAATAAAGATGCGGTCTTTCTAATTACAGATCCTGGCCCTACTGGAATTGAGTTCTAGAACGAAACGGTGCATGTTAAGAAGTCTCTACGGCATCATATTATGTTTGCTGTCACGGTAGATTTAACACAAGGAAACATTCAAAGTCGTAAACTCTTATCATCTCTTCTTGCAGCAAACAATTGAAGCCCAGATTTGTCGAAACTTGTAAAACCCGCACGAAAATTACAAAATGTGTAAAAATCTAAAATCAGTGCAAATTTCACTTTTTTCATGCATCGTGCAGAAAGTGTCGTTCTTCGTTTATGTCATTGCTTCAGACCTTTCGTCCTACTATGATACGCAGAACCATGTTCAGAATACTTTAAAAGACCTGAATACCCAAGAATCTCTCTCTCTCTCTCTCTCTCTCTCTCTCTCTCTCTCTCTCTCTCTCTCTCTCTCTCTCTCTCTCTCTCTCCAACCAGATTGATGCTCTCATTTATGTGTCTGATCTTAGGGTTAAAATTTTCGGTGTAACAGGAGGTGCTCCGTCAACACTAGCCACAATTATTTATTACCAGTCAACCGCAAAAACTGCCTGAAAAATGCTATTTATTATTTACAAAGTATCTACTTGCCTACTATATATTTTTATAATATGACCGAGTATCTGCGTAGTTAGTTGAAAATGGCATTTTTATTGCGTTACGACTGGATGCATGCGTGCTTACTTTAATCTCCTCTCGATTTCAGGAGTTTTATGTCAACCCATTTTTTTTATCCCCCACTCCTCCCCCTGCCAGTCCTCATTTTATCTCCTGCTACGGAAGCCACGGCCGAAAGTAACTCGTTTCATACCCAGGAATTAGCAAAATTTTCAAATGGCGGCGGACTGGTTACGTCCATGCTTCAGGGGCATTTTGCTGCGCATGTCCGGTAAATTTTGGTTTGATACTAGAAACCGCTGGTATGCGCCTGCGTCGGTTTCCCGCTCGAGAAACACGAAAGAAAAGAAGCTGTAAAATGTCGGGAAAAACAATGGTTCGAGTATTTGAGACAACCTTTCTTCTCATTTTTTCTTCTGTAACGTAGATGGAAGCAGCAAATCCTTGAAATTATTGTATTACACTACTGTAGTATATTGTGTGGAAGGAAATTACTTTCAGAATGCAAAAGATTGTTCGAGTCTTGTCTCGTGATTGTCTGGGCGATCGATGAAGATGACGTTATTTTTGAAGGATGCAAGTGGCCTGTCGAAGAGTACAAAAGAATTGGATAGTATAATTTTATCGTGTCATTGCTATCTCAAATTATCGGTGATCATTTGAAGTACTCGCCTTTCTGTAAGCGTCTTTTAGAGCTTCCACTGTACTGCTAGTGCAGTGTACCTCCAATTTTCGCAAAAATGTAAAGTTTACAGAGGTTTATGTTTTGTTTCAAAAGTTTTTTTTAACATGAATCACAACTGGCAGGGCCCATTACCAAAATAAAAAAGGTCAATGTCGAGTAAAGAAAATTGCAATGCTAGAGATATGGTAGCTCCATCTGGTTAGAAATGGAGGAATAATTATGGATTTTATCAGAGTAAGATGAAGTATTTTCAATCATTAGTCTTGGAAATATCATCAGGTATGATCGATGATGTGGGGAAGTTGTGAATGAAAACAAGTACTAGTTTGGGCTTCCAGTTGTAAGATGAATAGTTAAATAAATCAATTATTACCCAGTAAAAATCACTATCATTTATCATTTCAACTGCACAAAAAAATCGTATACACTCTTTGCAACCTTATTCTCTAACCTATTAAATTACAAGAGTTGTGTGACAATTTGACGGTCTGGAAAGACTCTTACTCATGCCAAACACCAAAGAACCGGTAAGGCTGATATTTGATAGTGAGGATAAAAAACAAAATATTTCCAAAAGCCTTTTCTTTTCAGGAATAAGACTTAGTGAGGTCAGATTAAACCATTGTGAAGAGGTTTGTCGATCTCTTTATGAAAATGGATGATTTACATCTATCAGATTTTAGAGAAATGAGACTTAAGTCAAAAGGGGACTTTGACATTGCATATTCTGCAATAATGGGCATTGGCTTGGATGCCTATTTGCAGAAATTAAGAGTTTTCAAGCCAGGGGTTTGGCTGTGCTAATTTTAAGGCAGAAAAATCATAAATCAGTCACTTAAGAAATTTTATAGCTCTCACTGGAAGCTCAAATACTCTTAAAGAACAGGACAATATTTCACCTGATCACTCCTCATATTCTTTTCCCATGAAATTTGGACAAAACTTTCAAAAAACTTTATTGGTAATTTTACAGTTGCAAAAAAGGTATAGAAACAAGTTGTATATAGCATAAGCTAGTTGAGGCAAGTTGTGTGGAGAGAACAAAAGATTGATAATTTATACCAGTGGTAAGCTTCTGGTACTAATGACATTCTCTTGAATGCCAGCTTGCCACAGCAAATGTCACACCTATCCTTTCTGTCAATAGTACCGACCATATGTAGTGGAGTCACTTCACATCTCCCTAAACAGCAGTGAACATAATAGTTAATTCCAATCATCAGTCTCAATTAAGAAATAAAATTTGAAGGATCAAGACTTATCTGGCAAAGTGAAATACAAGTCAAACTGGTTTGAAGACATTTTAACCCGAAATTCGTTTTTAAATATGACAGAAATACTGTAGTTCACATTCTAAAGAAACAAGGAGTTCCAGCCCCTTGAGTAATTATTCATTTGTTGTATCGCTCATCTCATGTTTTAAGAACCAGAGAAAGTTAAATAATTTTAATCTGCGAGTTTTATAGTACACTTCGACTCAAAATTCATTTCGTATGGCAGAAGTATTCTTCTGAAAAATAAACAAGATAGAATAAAGCTGACGCCATCCGTTTCGAATAACACATGAACATGAAGAAAACGGCACCAGTTTAAACTCATGAGACAAAGCCCACGCATTTTTTTGAGGTAAATGAACTGGTTAGACCGAAAGCTAAATAAATAAACAATGAACTGACAGTGGTGAGGGATTTGGGGGCCATGTGATAAAACAAGTTCTACCGAAGTTTATCCTCTAGTTAGCACTTCAAGCCCAAAAGGGCCATCAAAAAATTTCTCACCAAAATACAGCAACAAAATTAGATAAAACCGAAGATGATCGAGGCAAGAGTATAAACGTTGTTAAGACACATGCCTACATACCAAGTACAACAGACTCGGAGAGCAAAAAGGCCAAAGACAGTTGTGAGCCATGACTTAGAAAATCCACCTCAACCTCTCAAAAACGAATTCGCCGAAGGTTGTAGAAAGAGCAACTCAATCCTGAAGCTGGAACATTTTTTTAAGCCTTGTGTCCTATGGGACAACAAAGAGAATGAAGAGAAGATGTTATTTGAAGTGATTTGAAGCTTGGGGGCTACCTCGAACTTAACGTAATTTTATTTCGAAGTTGAAGTAAAATAAGATCAAATTGTAAACTACCTTCTATTATCGTAACGAATATCTCACGATCGCCTCCACACATCACTTCGTGATTCATAGAAGTAAGACATCAACATCTTAAGACTAACCCTCAAGGTTTGTATTCTCGTGCACATCTTGATCGTCAGCAAATCAAACCTCAAACTTCAAGTTTTCGACCTTTTTTCGCGTTTTGTTCACACTTTGATCATTAAAATATCCTCATCCGAAGAGCCAGCAAACTCCACAAGTATCCACAGAGTTAGAAATGGTGGTAAACTTGTCATACTCTTCCATCCCTCTCCAAAAAATATCACAGAAAGGTGTCGATCGCTCAGTTGAAAACCCGCAAAAGCGCGCTGAAAATATCAAAATGGCACCGAACGCGCCGAACAAATTTCCTTGGCGCATGCGCAACAAAATGCCCCTCTGCTTAATTGCGTCAGTTTCCTCAGTCACCCTAATTCAATTCAGTGAAGAGCAGTGAAGCTCGAGATACTTCATGAAACATCTAGCTGAGATATGGCTGGTGACAATCCAAATGATTTGGAAATGGGTAAAAGTGAGCTAGAGCTGACAGAGCGTAATCGGAAAACAAACGAAGATAATCAAGAAAGTCATGCTGAAGTTAGTCATCATCAAAAGGATTTCTTAGAAGATGAATTGGACGAGGAGTTCTGGATTGAGGTAACAAATTTGCGTGCTGTAGAAAAACAAATTTTTGTTAATGTGTTTTTCTACCATTTTTGGTTTCCTGTAAAGATTGTTGCTGAAAACTAAACATTTTGTGGATGGTGGCAGTTCGTTTTTATTTTTTCCGCCAGGGGTTGCGAACCATCCTTTGTGTAAGTTCGATTGCCACCCGATAGAGTAAGGTCTGTAAGTACTTCATGACAGCAAATTGGATATTTGAGATCCAACAATTTCTACTCCCAGCTACTCTCGTAAAAACGCCTTACATCGTTACTGTTAGATGTAAAAATAGAGCCTTGAAGGCCATGGATTCTTTCCTGTCAACCAATTACAAAAATTTGATCTTCTTATCAAAGGTACGTCAAAAGCAGAGTGAAGGCTTTTCTTGGAGTGTTGCTATGAGTGAAGTGCGGATTAAAAGGATGATTCAGAAATACAAAGATAATGGGGAACTGGACAGTGAGGATCCAGCACTCTTGATGTTAAAAACGTGGCCAGCATCTGGAAAATACAAAGATAATCCCGATAGACTTCCAGGCCTTGAACAACTGGTTTGTATATTTTAACAACTCATAAACGATTCCATTTTTTGAGGGGAATTTATTAGCTTACTACAGAGCAGTGCTCCGACAATAACGGAATTAAATCATGTGTTTTTCCTTTAACTTGGTCTGTTTAATTTGACGTGTGAAAATGTTTTTGACCTATGGCTCTTTGTCCTAATCAGTGATACAGTTTTGATTTAGATACATTAAATTATAGTTTATGTATTGTTAAAAAGTCGGAATTGTTACTTTTTTATAACATACTTCCATTTCAGGTATGGGACTATTTTTTTCCTTTTCCACTTATATTTACATGAACAACTAAGCTATTGCAACCATCTTACCCATTTTGAAACATGTCCTTTTATGCAATAGCTGTTTTAATATTATGCAGTTTAAGCTCAATGCATTATTGATAATTTGAAGTACAATTTCATGAATCAGTTCCAAGAGCAGATGATTCAGGCTGGTCAGTTATGCCTGGTTATGATATATCCTGAAATATTTACTGACTCATAGACTTTACTATGGTGCAATTTTTGTGTGACTTTACCATTTTGGACTTTCATTTTGCAGATTAATCAGCTTTTGGAGATTCTGCTTGAAAGTGAACTGAACTTTAGAAACAGATACCAGATGTTTCGAGACAGAGGACAGAAATCAAGGAAGACTTTGATGCATTATGCTGCTGAGCTTGGCTTCTTACATGTCACCAAAACACTTGTGAAGAAATGTCCTGGACTGCTAGCTGTGATGACAAGAGAACCCTACAGGGAAAAGCAAGGCCTGTTGCCTGTTGAGTTAGCCTTGTTAACACAGAATGATGATTTGGCAGCATATTTGATCCAATTAATGAGTCATAACAGGTATGCATGCACGTTCCTGAGTAACTTTATCAGACAGTTCAGGAGTTTCCAGCACCTGAGGTGGAGCTGGGTTTTAAAAGACCAAAAAAATATTTTGAAATGATATGTGGAAGTTATTAACATGATAATGCTTGGCAAAGATTTTTATCAAAGGGCTGGCATAATGTGCAGATTGCTTATAAAATCTTTGAAAAGAGGGCTGATGGATGTTATGGAGGAACTCAGTAATTGACTTTGAGTACTTTAAAACCATTCGCATTATATAGTTATGATCACATTCTGAATTTCTTTGAAATGAAACTGGAGGGTAAGTTAAATTGAATAAAAATTTACAGTTATCACCTTCACAAAGTGTGGAATGGGAAGGGAATTCAAAATACAATGGGAGATCTTCATTTTCTCAAGTTTTTTTAAACTTAAAGGCAACATGTGGCTACTAGACTTTCTGTTGATGAGTTTGTATTTCCTTGGTTATTAAAGCACAAATTTTATTTTCTTGGATACCAGAAGATTTGACCAATCCTCAGCCATCTTTATTCAGTTTCAAGTCCATTATAGAAAATCCTAAGATGAAGGTAAGCATTTCTACAGTTATCTAATATAGCAGTTCAATACTTTTTTTTTTTTTAAGTATCAGGACAGAAAAAAAAACCATAGAGCCATTGATGAGGATTTTATGAATTCTTGACTCTAGAAAGAAACTTGACTAGGTGATGATCTAATACTAATATACATACACTGTATGCCTTTCATATGCATATCAGTATACTGAAATGTATATACATGCTATACATAAATATGATGCAAACTTGTGGCTGTAGTTTTTTTTGAAGGTATATGGTATAATGTTTTTTTTTTCCTGTCCTTGTGATAATAAAAACAGAAAACAGTAGTAGCATTACTGGACCAGATGGTGAATCCTCACTGGCCACACCTTCCAAAACGCAAGGAGAAGTATGATAGTGATAAGGAGAGGGCTGGAATTGAAGGGGTTTGGAGAACAATACCAGATGATCCTTTGGATTATCATTTTTACTATCATATTTTGGATGGTGATGAGGGAGGACGGCCCCCAAAAGTTTTTATGCTAGGAGGACAAGGACTGACAGAAAACAAATATTTCAACTGGAGGGACAAGTCTTGTTTACATGTCATCGCTAAGAGCAGAAATTTGGTAAGGTTGAGGTTTTGAAAGGAGAAATTATTCTATGTGTGGTTATCCTATGTTTGGAGATATACATGCAGGAGTTATCCAAAATATTTGGTTCTCTAGCTTGTTATATCAAGGGGTTGTAGCAACACTCTCAGATTTTGGGCTCATTTGCCAAGATTCTGGCTTTTACTTATGTTTACCAGCTCATCTAGTTGAAATGTTTGCATTTGGTGAAGGCAACACAATGTTTTGCTGTTCCAGTTGTAGAAGACTCATATTCTTGCTTAGACATTTCCTCTTTGGTTTGTGATTTTCCAGGAGGCCCTCCAACATCCTGTGGTTAGAATGTTGGTTAAAGCAAAATGGAAAAGTTATGGACACTTCTTTCTCAGGTGAATGTAAACCCAGAGGGAAAAAAATTGGGTTACCTAAGATTGTTCTATTGAAAAAAAAAAAGAAATAGAAATGACTGTGTTGATCCAAGCTGCTAGGAATGTATTGGAGCAAAAGAAGGGTTTAAAGTGGAGTTAAAGAGAAGAAATAGAGACTGAGGTTAGAGTAAGGATTCCTGGCATGTTCCAATCCATCTGCCAAATAATGGATTTTTTTAGATGCCTGGATATGGCCTTTAGATCGTTACTGCAAAAAGCTGAAATGAAGCACAAATGAAAGCATCATAATGTATACTTGTAATGTAAAATTTATTTATTCTTATTAATAATGTTGCTATTTATTACACAGCCTTCAAGCAGCATTGTATGTGATCTTCTTGCTGTGTTTGTCATATTCTCTGCTGAGTGCTTCCACAACAGTAGACCCCACTCAATATGAGGGTGAAGCAGATTCACTGCGTCGTTTTTGTGAGATTTTCACCCTTATTATGGTGGTCTTTTACATATGTGAAGAAATTAATCAAATGAGATTGTAAGTATGCAATTCTAGTGAGTGTAAAATCAGGTTCGAACACCATTTTTGCCAAAGCTCAGGACATTTTACCATTTGCAAGTGTTCATGTAGGTTGATATAGATCAGGGAAGACTTGGTAGTAGTTTAGAGGTGGAATTAATTATTACACAACCAACTTTGAGCGTTTGCCCTTTGTCAGATTGAGTAGAGGTGATGGAATTGTTAGGTCATGGTAAGGTTAAAAACATAAGAATGAATTAGTTTAATGAAAAGTGTTCTTTGCAAACTTTTAATCTGTCTGATTTCCCTTAGAGAGGGGAAGTCGTACTTCACAGAATGGATGACCCTGTTTGACTGGTCAGGCCTCTTGCTGATCCTGTGTATAATACCCTTACGGTACACGCAAATTAAAGCCCAGTGGCTTTTGGCATCTTTAGCTTTCTTGTTCAACTTCCTGAGGATCTTTAAGTTTTCTTGCTTGACAAGGTAAAATGCATCATAAGCTACGTTTGATAGGTTTGAGAGAATGTCAGCAAATTAGAACAAGAAAATCATATCTGTGAAACTTACTCACACAGTTGGATTAGGTTTGGATTTTGGTTAACAAGCCTAATTTATAATTAGTGCAACCCCACCATCTTGGCGCCTTCATGATGGAAATTTGGAAATTTTTAAAACGTCTCAACGAAAAAAGGTATAGAATAGAAAGAGTTAAAAAAGCGTCCTAGGAGAGGAGACAGACGGGAGTAATAGAATTAAAAGAATAAAGAGGATGGACAATTTGGCTAAAACAGCCAAATGCTTTCCATGGAGCCGACGCATGGCAACGTGTCGACCCCCCCTGAAGTTTTATTAGAAGACTGTTGAAAACTGTTATATTCTTATTAAGTATAATTCGAACATCATTATGTATCACATAACTTGTGTCCTTAATGTAATAGAACCGTGTATATTTTTTTTCAGGACAACCGGATTATACACAAAAACCTTGGCTAAGATCATTTTGCACGATGTGACAAGATCCATGGCGGTTTTTATTGTTATCTTTTTCTCCTTCTGTGGTGCTTTGTCTTTATCGCTCTGTTACTCCGATGAAAACCAACAGTTTAAGTATGTCTTAATCTTGCTTGCTTAAATGCTACTGAATAAATGTGTTGAATTATTTGGTTGGCTGATGTTTACTCTGCACTATCTGCGAATTTTAGTTGGATGAAGTGTATATGATAACACCTGAAGTGATATGAAATTTCTGTTAATGTGTTGCAGATCAGTCTATGTGTTACAGTCCATGCTAAATCCATTTTTTTTTACATTAGTGACTTCGGAGATGTGTTATTGAGTGGCTTTCGCGCGCTCTCTGAACAAAGACCAATTGCTTACGATTATTCAAATTTCAAGTGAGTTGATTTTTCTCTAAAAGCTCGAATATGTTTTTACTCCGTTTACTTGTTCAGATCTCTTTACCTTAAGATGAGTTTATTACCACTAAGATAATAGGTGAAACTAACCACGTAAGAGCATTTGATTTATTCCTTGCAGCTGGCTCTCCATTCTGTTAATGATGGCCTACATGGGGATCGTGATAGTGATTCTACTCAACATTCTCATTGCACAAATGAGTACGACCTACACACAGGCCAAGAAAGTCGCCCGTCTGGAATATGATGTGGATCGTATTCTACAACTCACACGCATGGAGAGATTTCCTTTTCTGGTAAATGAACATTCTTCGCTAATGGAATTGTAGCATTTTATCATTAAGCGTGCACCGGTGTTCGTGATTGATGCTAAGTGGCAGCGTGCATTAGCGCCATACGTGACTGTGAGCGTGAGGAGAAGAACGTACCGTTAGGGTAGGAGGGGGCTTAGGTATAGTTGTATTCTTCTGCCATTGAGGGGTGGCCTCATAGACTTAATTAGTTTTACATCTTTTCTTTATGCAGAATCTGCGCGTGAAGTATTACAAAGAGGGAGACTGGATCAGTGAAATGAAACTCGCCCAAGGTCTGCGTGAAGTATTTAACCAGGACTACTTTCACGATAGTTTTTATGCGTAGCAATCGGGAAAAACAGTTTTTTTTAGTCTTGTATCCTATGTGTACTTCTCTGAACGAAGGGAGATGAAGAAGACCTTCGGCTCAGTTGATACTCAGTTATAATAGAAAAGGAGTAATCTTTCTCGTGCCTTAACAGCTGTAAGGTTCTTTATCTTCCTAAATGTGATCTTGGTTTGTTTGTAGATCTTCTTGAATTCAGTGAAGATCGCAGCCCTTGGGAGTCGGTGGAAGAGAAACTTGCTGCGATTCGGTAACAATTAATTGCTTTATCTTATTTCCTCTCTTTTGTGCTATCAGCTTTAGTTTTGAACTCGTTCTCTCATTACTGGACTTTAGAAAAGACCGACTTCCTTGTACTCTTTCTTCTTTGTTTCAGCAGTCATGTTTCACACCTTCTGTTTTATTTTTTGTACAGGGATATGATGAGGAAGATGGTGAAACAGATGAGGCCTGGAATCAGATGAATGGAGCTTTGTGTGCCCTAGTCCCCTTTTTATGCGCCGATTTCTTTAGTCATTTAACTGGTAATTTTTATACAACAACGTTGACGCCATAGCCTGGTTGAAGGCTCTAAGCCTTATCTGCCTCTTTTCTTATTTGTTTTCTGTGGTATATTCGTAAGAAAACAAAAGAAAGGCTAATGAAAACAAGATGAGAGGACGTAAAGGGGCCAGTCAGTTCTAAAAGCCAAGTGTAGTATAACATGCGTTTAAGCAAGTCGATTGGTCGTAAATAAACGTTTAGTACACACAAAAAAGAAAACACCACTGAGCTTTCTTAAAACTGTTTGAAAAGCTTCATTTTGTATCCGACACTCTTGACAGTAAACTTGAGTGTGACATTGTATGCTTACGAAAAATGAAGGTCAGCTTTGAGAGAGTTAGCTTATAGAAATTACTAGTTTTTGCTTTGTTTTATATAACCACAAGACTTCTCCCACAGAATTATTTATGAAATGTGAGGTTAATTAGGAGATATTTAGTTTATACAGAGTTCTTTTATTTATCATTTTACCACGGATACTTTTATTGAAGAGTTTAGCGTACATTGAATGAAAATAAACTAAAATCAACTATTATGGGAAAGACTTCTTTGGGTTTCATTTCGAATAGAAGATTTATCAGTAGTATTTTGCAAATTTGCTACGTCGTACTGTCAGTCCTACTGACTTCAAAAACTGAAATGAAGAGCTTCATTGTAATCTTAGTGGTGTTTATGTATGCAGTAGGAAGTCCAGTGAAAGGTCCTGAGTTGTAAAATTGGAATACGTGACTTGCACAGACACCCTCTCAATACATTACCATTAAAAAAAAAAGCTTCTGCTGTTATCAATGTTAAAGGTCTCGGTTCATGTTAGAATTTGTTGTGAAAAAACAAAACAAAACCAAAAAAAGACAATTTAAACAAGTTAACAAACACTACGTCGATAGTAGGTCAAGAGGTTGTCAGTCTACGGCACTAGAGAAAAAGAATTGAAATCACTCGGGGAGAATGAATCATCTGTCGCACACATGAAAGCTTGGTCCAATATACCAGAAAACATATAATCCGCAATGAGTAGCGAAGCCTCAGCGGGCTCTGCTTTCGAATTTTGGCTAAACAATTATATTCATCTCCCGTTCTCCCCCATCTTAATATTGCCTGGTGTTAACAAGATAAGTTACTTATATTAATATTTTGCAACACTTTTTCAGGGGAAAAAGGGACTTTTAAGTCACTTATCAGACATGGATTACAAGATATCTGTTTATTATGTTCAATGCATAGAGGGTTGTTGACTACCCACTTAAGGGAGGCGTTCCAACTGCTCTTGCCACTCAATGTAGCTTAGCCAATCGCCTCAGTAATGAGGCCGTAGATTCTTTTGATTGAACTTACTAGTGCAATAGGATTATTTCAAAGGGGCTCAATAGTTATCCATGAGCAAATAGGCTTAACAGTCTTTTTAAAAAACTTTACACCTGTCGAATGATCGTTTCATTTCCAATTTTACTGCAATGCGAAACGTAAAAGAATCAGCCTTGTTAGGTTTATCATTCTCTTCTGGGGCTTTAAGTAAGGCTGAGGTCCTACTATCCATCTATTTTTGTGAAATTTTGATTTTATATGGCAAATTTTTACCTATATCAACATTAGCCTAATTATAGGTAGCCACCTGATTCAGTCACGCATAGCTCTATTCGCTATTCGCTAACCTCTGTAACTAGAGATAATATTCAGAAAAAAAATCCTATACCCGGGAAGGAGTATTTGAATTATTTTTAGCGTTTTGAAATTCCAGAGAGTTGTTTATCAAGGAGAAATACATTCCCTTCAATGGTTTCAATAAATGCAAGGCACTTTCACGGGCAAAAGATATGAAGTTTGTCATACACACTGAGATGGATCGCTCACGCATTTTAAATAAGTAATTGGTACTGAACTAAGGCCTAACTGGAAAAAATTATCAGTGAAGTGAGTTTTAACGAGTATTGGGTTAGCAATTACCGTGAGGAAGCCACTCTATATTGCCATATGATGGCAATAACAAATCTAACAGACGAGGAAAAACAAACGGAAACATTTCAAAAAGAGAAGACATGTTCCCCTTCTTTGGCTGGAGGACTACAATATAAACCAATTTATTTATCAACAGTCAACATTCTCCTTCTCATCACAGCATTTCATGCCAATTTTCTTATCCTTGTTGCCCTTCACAGGGAATCTTCATCCACCGTCCAAACACTTGTATCGTTGTCTGGCAACAACTGATCTGTTGTTGGTCTTGTTAGCCATGCACCAGCCCTTCAATGCTATTTATTGGATGCTTGTGATTCACAAACGATACCCAAGGGACGCAGCCTACATAACAAGCTATGCATTATGTGTAGCTCTGTGATGACGATGGCGGCCATAAGTTTGGACAGACTTCTCGCCCTGTTGTTGGGGCTGAAATACAGACAAATTGTGGCTTTGAAGCCCACATATATTTAGGTTTTATCTGATGCCGCTGTTTTAAGCTTCATTTTAAATTACATTTGGTATACTCACGTAACCAGGCCATCTTACTTATTGATATCAATCGCTTCGCACACAAAGATTTTTCGCGCCCTTAGTCATCACATATATTGTTTGAACTGCCTTTTGGATTGCAGCTGCTGTTGCTGCTCTATGTATCATTTTTGATCGCCGTATAACCTTTTTTATGACATTCTAATTATACCATCTTGTCTGGTTTTCACTCGCCTCGTACGCAAAGATCTTTCACACTCTCGGTCGTCATGACGTTTGAGTACGAAATCACGTTCAACATCAGCAAAGCCAACTAAACGCACCGAACGCAAGTACAGTTATTTTTTATTGTTTGTTCTGTGCCATATGGTGTTATGGAAATCGTTACCAGCTATAACAAAACATATTCATCACACGTAGCTATCTTTTGGGAAATAGCAGTTTCAATAGTTTACTTTAACTCAACGTCAAACCCGTTGAAGTAAGACAAACACTGAAGCAGATAATCAGACAAGCTCTTTGCCGTCCATGGACTTAAATCCCGTTTGAGTTTCAATGGCCGTATTGCTTTACAAAGTTACGGTTATCATTAGATATTCGATTTCATTAGCGTGCAAACTGTTGTTGATATGATCTATTTCCATATGAAAGACAACGAACGATAACCTTAAACATCCCAAGCACATCATTGTTGAAGTGAAGACACTTATCTTCGATACAACAAAAGATGAATAAGGAGAAAAGCCTCTTGCACGTATGGTCTAGAAACAATTGCTTGAGTTATATCAATCCTCACCGAACGTTAACCGAGTAAAGAGGGTTTTTCTTTGCCATACTATTCAAAAATGATGATAACAGAATTGTTCAAGTGAAGGCACTTATCTTCGATACAACAAAAGATGAATAAGAAGAAAAGCGTCTTGCATACATGGTCTAGAAACAATTGCTTAAGTGATACCAATCCTCAATGAACGTTAACCGAGTAAAGAGGGTTTTCTTTATCATACTATTCAAAGATGATGGTAACGGATGTCTTCAAGCTTGCCTCTCAATTCTTATTGATACCTGCATATGGAAAATTCGTGGAACAAATTTACCTTTTTTGACACCCCACACGGTGTTTTTGTGTATCTCAGCTAGACAGGTGCTTTTAAGAACAAAAATCTCTCGATCGTTACAATTTCAAGTAACCGTAAGGGAAAACGTACATCGTTTGCAGAATGATGGCGGCAACAAATTCAACGGGAGATGGAACGCAGATGAAAACATTTGAAGAACTTGTATGTTCCTCTTCTTCGGAGGGCGAATTGCGACAATACTCCTTGCGTCTGTCAGCAGTCATCATTTTCTTTTCCCTTACAGCATTTCTTGGGAATGCCCTGATCGTCGTAGCACTTCACAAGGTGTCTTCCCTCCACCCGCCGTCCAAACTCCTGTACCGTTGTCTGGCAACGAGTGATCTGTTGGTTGGTCTTATAGGCCAGCCTCTCACTGCTACTCTTTGGATGTCGGTTGTTTTCGAACAGTGGAGACTTTGTCGATTCGCATGGGTAGCAGCCTCCATTACAGGTTATGGATTATCTTTTATATCTTTGTTGACACTGGCAGCCATGAGCGTGGACAGACTTCTCGCCCTGTTGTTGGGGCTGAGATATAGACAAATTGTAACTTTGAAGCGCACATATATCATTGTCGTTGCTCTTTGGATTGTAACCGTTGTCGCTACTCTATGCGAGGCGTTAGGCTCTCATATAGCGCCCTGGTTCGGTCGAATTGTCATCCCATGTTGCCTATTAATCTCGATTGCTTCATATGCAAAGATTTTCCTCGTTCTTAGTCATCGTCAAGCTCAAGTACAACATCATGTTCAACAACAGCCGAGCCAACCAAATGCACTGAACATGGCGCGATACAAAAAGGCAGTGTACAGTGCACTGTGGGTGCAGTTAATGTTGCTTGCTTGTTATGTGCCTGTGAGTTTGGTGGGAATTGTGATGGCTCATAGAAAAGGAAATTCATCGCATTTAGTGGTCGCTCTTGGAATAGCGAATACCCTGGTTTATTTCAACTCGACTTTAAATCCTTTTCTTTACTGCTGGAAGATTAGTGAAGTAAGAAGAGCAGTTAAGCAGACAATCAGACAAGCGCTTTGCTGTCCACGGGGTTAGATCTTCCATTATACTCTTTTTTAGTTGTTTCAAGCGAGTATGTAACGTGACGATGCTATTAGATAACGCATCCTGTCGGATATGTCATTTCATCATAACCATTATAATTTCCTCAAATGTGATTGGTGCATTAACTGCTTTATTTTTTGCTAATCATTCTGTAGAGCTGTAATCGGACAATGTACTCGGACAGTTGGCTGTAGTCGGACACCTGTGATCTGGCAGTTGAAGTAGTCAATCACACTAAGTCCACTCATCCAAATCCACCAATCACAGAATTGAACACAATAACCATAGCAACAGCCACTTATCCTAAAAAAAGAATTGGTAATTTTTACAATGAAGAAATTTTTTATTTTAGACATCGTCTCTAACGGAGATATTACTCCTAAATGTATTTGTTATTTTCGGAAATTGAAACGGTTATGATTAATTGGTAACAGGACTTCTTGTCGTCCAATTCTGTCAGTAATCATATGAGCGATAAACAAATTTGTTAGTCACTCGTATGATTACAGAGCGAATTGGACTCCACTCAGTCCTATTACCATTACGAATAGGAAGAAGTAGGAAGCTTAATGTAGTCGCTGCTCAAAGCTGTTTAGATATTCTCATAATAGAGAGACTAATTTATGCTTTCATAAAACCTTATCATTTAAACAAAATTGTAGTTCTATCTCACGCTGTTGTTTAGCAATAGACCTTAGCCTTTTACCTGTGACATTCAAGAGCAAACACTTAGAATAAGAGCGATTGGAGGAATTGAGGGTTGTGTGTGGGTTTATATGCAGCAAGTGGAGCCACGCCATTGGTGGGAATATGGTGACGAGAAAACAGGAATAAATTAGTTGAATGAAAAGCGCTCGTTGATTCCGTGGGGATCAAGGGTGCCGATTTGGAAGATAAATTTTTGTTCTAATGTTTTATGGCTTTCCGAACTGCCTAGATGTAAGGAAAGGCCGCAAACTGCCACATGCTGTATAGAATGATTAGGAAGATTAAAGTGTCTACTGACTGGTTTGGATGCGTCCTTGTCATTTCTTTCCACGTCGCGAAGGTGTTCTCGGAATCGGTCACCTAGTGTCGTCTTCCTGTTTCGCCGATGTATAACTTATTGCAATAAGTGCAAGTTTTGCAGTAAAATAACATTGGCGGAGGTACACGTATAGTGATCAGTGATCTTAACGGATCTCTTGGGTCCCGATATTTTCTCTACGTTATGAACGAAAGAACAAGTTTTGCATCGTGAGCGAGCGCATTTGAAAGTTCCAGATTGATCATTGGTTTGAAATGAACTCTTGACTAGAAAGTTGCCTATGTCTTTGTCACGTTTGAATGAAATAAGTGGGGGTTGCGAAAAGATAGTGCCAGTCTCTGAATCGTTTTGGAGTAATTTAAAATTTTTAAGAATGATAGATTTAACTGCGTGGTTGCGAGGGTGAAATGTAAGAGTAAATAGAATGCGGTCAGTGTTATCGTTCTCAGCCGTTTGTAGTGCTGACTGTCGATCAATTTGTTGGGCACGGTGGTGGCCCGCTCGAACGACAGAGACAGGATAGCCACGTTTATAGAAAAACTAGCACATTGCCTCTGGCCCTTCGGAAAAATCAGAGTCGTTACTACACAAACGACGAAATCTGAGAACTGTGATAAGGTATGGAGTTTTTGACGTGTGATGGATGTGAAGATGAATACAACAAGTAACTGAGTTAATCTGTAGGTTTGTAGTAAACACTAGTGCATAAACCGTTACCTTCAATTGAAATTTTGATGTCTAGAAAAGCCAAAGAAGTGTCGCAAATTTCCCAAGTATATTTAAGAGCTGGATGAAAGGAATTGATGGCGGTTATAATTGAGTGAGCTCCTCTTTGGTAGAGGAGGTAGCGCCGATGCAATCGTCAATGTAACGGCTTGTAGAGTTCAGGTTTTGGGCCGTGGTATTGCCTAAAAAATTGATGTTCGATAAAACCTACAAAAGATTGGCGTAGCTGGGTCCCATTTTAGTACCCATGGCCACGCCATTAGTTTGTTTATAGTAGCTACCACCGAATGAAAAGCAATTGAGTGTGAGCGGTAGTTCGACCAGACGGAGTAGTGTTTCAGAGCTAGGTTCCTTAACAGTGCGATGATCGAAAAAATGTTTGAGGGCCTGGAGACCATTGCGAATGACAGTATAGAGATGTTATATCCATAGTCAAATAACTTTGTTTTGGCCAAGGAAACTAAAGTCACGAAAAATTTCAAGTGCGTGTTGGCTGTCCTTAATGTAAGACGGAAAAGTTTTGACGATAGGTGCTATACGTTTTCAACTCAGTTGTTAACACTAAATTACCTGCTATACTCTCCCACCGACGCAGCACCACAGTTTCTTTAGAAACTTACCCCTTTATTGTTGTATAAATTGTTCCACTGAAACTAGAGCAGTGAATGCAACTATGTTCACCAGCCGAAATGCGTGTACCTTTCAAACTCAATTTGTTTGTTTTCTATAACGTTCAGCGACGTTCACCTAAAATGGATCTATATTTCAAGTGTGTTTTTTTCTTTTTATTTTTCATGTCAGTAGGTGACCATTGGGTCTTGGAGCCCAAATTTTTTGCAGGAAAGTTCGTCCCCAGATATAACATTCAAACATTCATATATACCATTTGAAAAATGAGAAGGAAAAATAGCACATCCGATCCTGAGGAACTGAGAACAATTATTTACAAGTTTTCAAAAAGGATCAGTCGCTGTTTATTTGCTGACATTATTTTTACTGTCTAAGTCACCTCTGAGCTAACCAGGTTCAGAATTATTTTCACATTTGTGAGAAAGAGGGTTAGTCATCGTATAAATAGAAATGAATTTTCCAATGCAAAACACTGAAATATAACGCGTAAACTTTCGCAGCTGCTATCGTTGTTTATAAATTGTTGATGACTATTGTTGCCAAAAGAATTTTCAGACTTATCCTAACGTGTTTAATGCCCTTTAAAAGGTGCCACCTGTTGTTTGTCTATTTCCTATTGTATAAGATTTAAGATACATCTTAACTAGTGCAGTACTTGAAGAATCGCTAAGAACCGAGTTCCGGTTTTAAAGAAGAACCCGAGAAATGAAAACGATCAATAATTTAATAGACAGTGAAACACGTTTTCTCCGGCTTTTTAGAGACGCAAACGCCAAAACGCAAAACGCAAAGCACCAGCGCTGTTGCGTGTTTCGCCTGTTTTCCTGCCAATCGGCTCATTATTTTGTGCAAAAGTGACTTTAAAATGCAAACGCACGCGCACTACCTTCGTGATAACACAGTTCTATTAAGATGGGTAAGGAGATTCACAACACTGTAGCTGTGTCTTGTTTGTGGGTATTGCTCAGTGTCTTGATTTCTTTGTATAACTGGCCAACATGGCAGTAAAATTTATTATCTAAAGTTAACGTGAATCGAATTTCAGTCATTCAGAATTGATAACAATGATCATGACTGATTTTGTTTCAGACTTTTTGAGTCCAACCCACGAATTCAAGACATAGTTCCCGCCTTTACGAGTTTGGAACTTGAAGCCGTAATCACTCTCGATCTCTGTATCTTCACGTCAGACGGGTCATGACTGCCGCTGGAAAATGCTATGTTTTTCTTTAAACGACGCAGAGGTTTTCATCGAGTATTCAATTCAGTAAGCTGTTCATTAACATTTTTCACGTGCGTTGCAAAATATTTAAGGATAAAAAACGCAATAGCGTCGGTTTGTGCGCGAAAATATGTACGGATATTTGTCCTTGGATGTTATCTGTTCCTCGAAGCTCACAGCTTTCGCAACTTGGGACAGAAAATTCGTGAAAATGACCGCGGACCCATATCCGCACTTATTTTAGCGCCAAATTGGAACAATGTTAATACAGCGCTGTATGGTGATTTAAAATTCAGTAAAGGGAAGCATAGTGCTATCTAGGAGTACAAATATTGTTGTGAAGCGTTGTCTAGTTACCGCATGTTTTACGGATTTACAGTGCTACTCAGGGGTATAATGTTGTTTGTGCTGTATAATTTTAAAAGTTGCAATAAAGGGATGTATAAGCTATTTAGTGTAGGAGGAGAGGGCATATAGACGTACGTATCTCGAGGAGTTTGTTCTACAACGTAAAGAGACATGGAGTCCAATAATCGACGGAACGTGTTTGCTCCTAATGAATCTTTCGGGCTGTTATCGACTACCTCTTAGGAAGCATACAATAACTTAACCTTTCTTGATTATTGTCTTTTCAAATACTTTCTCAAGGTCCTCTCTGCGTCTACATCCATGATGACGGCTACCGACTCGGAGAAGTCTGTGGATTGGCCTGCTGCCATCTTGGACTCGCGATGTAGTTGGACCCTGGGCGAGAGTTTGATCCATTCCCAATCAGATGATAGAAGAAGCATTAATTTGGACATTGAAGGACTCGTTTCCAACAAAATGCCTCGATTATGTCGCAGAGACTTGGAGGGAGCTCTTTCGTTTTATAGCTGCTACTGTGATGAGAGGACCGAGGAGAGCAAACACTGGCAAGCGAGACCCAAAATTGAGACCCCCTGTGGACTGGGAATGAGTCGAAAGGAAAACTAAGATTTTACTAGACATGATGCTAAGAGGACACCATCCTAAAGTGAACACATAAGCATAATAACAACTACTCTGGGGATGTAAGGAGGTATATGAGTTGTAAGAGACCTGACGATGCGCGAGGATTGAGACGAATGAAAACTGAACCAGACAAGGAGATAGTCGCGTCTAATGAAAGCGCGTAGAAGAATAAAGTTGAGGTCGACGAAAGAAGTGCGCGGTTAAAAATGAGAATAAGAAAAGTACGATGAAAAAAAGGGAAGGAACAAAGGAAGGAGAAAAAAGAGATGCACAAATGTGAAAAGTGTAAAAAGGTAAAAAGGGCGCACACAGGTAACAGTATGACACGTCCGTCGGCATTCAAATCTGTGACTATGTGGAGAACGGTAGACAGTGAAAGAGACACAATCGAAGAGTCGACGAGCGTTTGTTAAGTGGGTGGGTGGCTTGAAACATGGAATGTCAGTACACTGTCAGCTGCAAAGATATCAACTTGGCGCGCGCGGGTCAAAACAAGCATTGAAGTCCCGTAGGATCTGTTTCTCCATGAATCTCACGCGAATCCTCAGAATATGATCAGACAATGAAAACAAACGCAGTTTTGGTGTATTTTATACACTCTCTATTTCTCTTACACAAAAAAGTAAAAAAAGTACAATACAAAAGCATTAAATTGTTCAAGGCATTAAGTAAAGTACACGTAAACGGAGACCCTAAAATGAACCCATTTATTCCCAAGATTGATCATAACTTAATTCTCCTCGCAAAATTAATGCAACGACAAAATCATGGTGTTTCAATAGTAATTAGAGAAAATCTAAACTAGCGGATTATTTTTTCACTACAAACGGGTATAATGTTTCATCCGAATTCTCAGAATGAAGCAACAAAGGACCACATTTCTATCAGTCTAGGAGATATTTTTTCTTCACAACTTCGGGTAGTTAATGAGTTAATGAACTAAAACTAAGGTGTAAATCCTGAACATCCAAATCGCTTCAACTTTAAACTACCAAATAGCCTCAATAACAATTCACCCACAATACACTGACATTATCCAAGAATTTGTTCGCCGAAATTGACGTCAAGGAGTGTTTTAAAATCCTACGTTACCATCATATTTACAAACCATGTGCGAGGCTCGAAACTATTAGCATTTTAATATCAGCCATATACCAATGTAGTTATGAAAATCTGTAACAATTAACATTGATGTTACCAACTTTCTTTTAAAACAGCTGTGTTACAGTATAGCCTTAAACTTTTGACCACATAACGGGTTCTAATTAAAAAGCGTGCTCTGAATACCTAGGTCACATTCTTCAATCTAAGAAAGATATCATCAGACATCTCCAAATTATACTAAGGTAAATGTAAAGCCATGAAAAAATTTGAACAGGAAATTTTCAAACAAAGGCAAGTTTTATCCTGAAGCCCTGAACCTTTTTAACCTACGGCCTAGATTTTACCTGTGTCATGAACCTTTCACCCAAATAATTCCCCTTGAGGACTACATGATTTCTACTTCAAGTATTTCCCTAATTTATTGGCGTACATATGTTTCCTACTGAACACCACACATTTCCTGTCACCTACATTAAAAGTCACACCAATGGAAACCTCAGTTAAAGTAAACTCCTGCTTCGGCTATTGCCTTAGTTTAGATTACATGGACAATTTGTCTCTGTCGTCGATCTCGAAACAAACTGGATGAGTGTTTGATAAAACGGACGAAAGTGATCAAACTCGGTGATTAGCCAGCAGGCCGTTGTAGCCAGCTCTTTGACTTGTTGTAGGCCTTTTTTTCCCTGAGAAATTTTCTTTTTTGTTCAACTTTTGTAAGAGTCATAGAAGAAAAGTCAAGCGGGCGGAAAACATTGTTGACCGGGCCCACGGGACTAGAGGCTTGCCGCACCCCTATGAGAGTAGGGGTCTAATGATCTCTAACCATGGTCAGTAAATTCAACAACATCATCTCTGATGATTAACTTCTTCAAATTAAGCTTAAAATGGCAATCTTGGCAGTGATGGAATTAACTAAATATTGCATTAACTGGATTGAAAAAAAAAGAAAATGATACTCAATTTTTTTGTGAAGATTGATGGCAATTGCACACAAATACTTTATGACGTAGAAAAAACATTAAAGATCAATTCACATATGGCTGCCGAACTTTCGCAAATCACCATTGTTTTGATGTAAATTAAACTTTCACCATCCTTTTGTGCGAAATGTGCACAAACTGTTGTCGTCGTGCTTATTTCAAACAGCTTTATAGCTACTCAAACGTAATATCAAACCCTGATGGACAAGCTCTCTGGTTGTGTCCACAAAGAAACCTCTTAATTATTTTACACATAACTGAATTGCAATAAAGGAATAGATCTGAGTGTCCCAGTTTTGTGCTAACGAAAACCTCGTAGTCGCCTTCACACAACTTCATGCATTAAAAAGCCGCAGCCTTGTTTGCATCTTGTTCTCTTCGCAAGCATCTAAATTTGTAAAGGTAAAAAAATAGCAATTCCACGGCACCAAATATACTGAAATATCCTGTTTTATTTCTTCACCAAAGTACTAGGGCACCAATCTCAAGTGTCCTTTACCCAATAAGTGAAAAGTAATGAAAATAGCCAAAAAGCGCCAAAATGGAGAAGCATTTAAACCTTCCAAGTTCCTGCGTCATTCGTTTGAGATGAAATAAAAACTTTTCATTTTCTTGATTTTCACCATTCAAATTTTCTCTCCTCCGTTTAGCCATGAAGTCAAGAGTGACGTCCTCCTCCAATCCAGCAAAAGGGCGACCCAGTGTTTTTGAGGTCGCCGAACTTGTCTGATTCTCTGAGGCTTTTTCATGGCCAGATTCAGATCTCGCATGGCTGGTTTACCGCCTGCAAGTTGTTGTGATTTGAAAAGTATTTCATGAACTCAAGAGTAGCCTCGTCATCAATCGCCCACAGGGCACCACAATAGACCGAGCACCAGCCCCCATAAAAGCGCGCGCAATGCCAACACACCCTTCAGCCTTGATCTCGCCCCGGCCGCTGTGGCAGCAACTAAGCACAACAAGTTTGGCCCGAAGTTGAGCATTCAACACATCTCCAATTGTTAAAATGTAATCCTCCTCCGTTGGCACAGTAGATATTCGGTGTGGGTCAGGTGTAAGAGCAATTTCGCCAGTTTCCATACATCCGTGTGCCGCAAAGTGAACTAGGGAACGGAACTGAGTCTTTTCAACACCTCACGTTTCGTGGCCTGACTGCCAGTGATTGGCGTGATATTCAGAATTTTTCCGATCATTTCTACTTCTTTTTTAGCATACTGAAGCTGCTCCAAGACTTTCTTTCCCTCGCTGTTAGTAACCTCGGATACCCACGGATCTCCTACAAGTAACGCATCACTGCTTTTGTGATAATCATCTGGGCAATCGGCAATGAGTCTAAGACTTGCTAACGATGGAGCGACTCGGATTGTGAACGATTCACTCAGGTATTTAGAATTACCATCCTTCAATGCAGCGTAAGGAGCGATCCACAGGGGTCCATCAGGATAATGAGTAGCTCATCCCCTTCAATCAAGTTGCCACCGGCTTCATACGATATCGTACAAAGTGCTCAAGCATCCGTCTTGTTGGATGAGGTTGAGGCTTGGCTTCTTGGTTTTCTCATCCACTTTCGAACGGCCCTCCCTCAAAGCATCTAAAGATCGATTCTCGCATCTCACATTAGAACAACCCAAGTTGTGTATAGACACCGAGCATGAAAGCCTCAAAGGACAGCTAGATCCACTATTCTCTGAAACAAAACCTTTGAGTTTACTTTGTCTTAACTGAATTTGTTTTCCTTCGGACACAACCCAAAGATGGACGTTAGCTTCGTCCACTGCCTGAAGACAGTGTTTGATGGAACTTTTTTAAAACTGCGCAATCTTCATCTTCTCCCTTATGGTGACTTGTTCCACAACAAAAACTGGATTCCATGAGGTCGGTCAGAGCTTGAGCTCGTCCTTTCTCAGCAACAAATAAGGCCTCATCTACATTACCTTGTTCTACGAGAACTCTCCACAAACCCGTATACGCCATCGATGCTGATTTCGAAATTAACTTTCCACTCATCTTTAGATATTAGAAGTACTCTCAAGGAATTGAATAAGTTTATGCTAGCTTGGTAATGTTCAACGCTTTTGGCAGTCCACCTTGCAACTCAAAAACCAATCCTAATGAATAGTAGGCCGTTGCCTCCATGGATTTGTCTCCTACTTCTTTAGCTACTATAAGATGTAGGTTGTGGTACTCTATGGCTTTTTTGAAATCACCCAGGGCCATGAGCATTGCCAAGATCGCCATAAGCAACACCCTCCCCATGCTTGTCTCCTACTTCTTTAGCTATTTTAATTTAGGTTGTAGTACTCTATGGCTTTTTTTAAATCACCCAGACTAAATAAGCATTGGCATGAGTGCGATAAGCACCACGCTCGGCCTGCTTGTCTCCTACTTCTTTAGGTATTTTTTGTTCTAGGTTGTGGTTCTCTATTGCTTTTTTTTAATCACCCAGACTTAAATAAGCATTGCCAAGATTGCCATAAGCACAACCCTCCCCATGCTTGTCTCCTACTTCTTTAGCTATTTTAAGATGTAGGTTGAGGTACTATATGGCTTTTTTTAATCACCCAGACTAAATAAGCATTGCCAAGATTGCCATAAGCACAACCCTCCCCATGCTTGTCTCCTACTTCTTTAGCTACTAGATTTAGGTTGTGGTACTCTATGGCTTTTTTTAAATCACCCAGACTGTGATAGCATTGCCAACTGCCATAAGCGTTACCCTCCCCATGCTTGTCTCCTACTTCTTTAGCTATTTAAGATTTAGGTTGTGGTACTCTATGGCTTTTTGAAATCACCCAGACGGCCATAAGCATGCCAAGATTGCCATAAGTACCACCCTCCCCATGCTTGTCTCCTACTTCTTTAGCTATTTTAAGATGTAGGTTGTGGTACTCTATGGATTTTTGAAATCACCCAGACTAAAATAAGCATTGCCAAGATTGCCATAAGCGTTGCCCTCCCCATGCTTGTCTCCTACTTCTTTAGCTATTTTAAGATGTAGGTTGTGGTACTCTATGGCTTTTTTTAAATCACCCTGACGGCCATAAGCATTGCCATGATTGCCATAAGCAACACCCTCCCATGCTTGTCTCCTACTTCTTTAGCTATTTTAAGATGTAGGTTGTGGTAGTCTATGGCTTTTTTTAAATCACCCAGACTAAAATAAGCATTGCCAAGATTGCCATAAGCACCCCTCCCCATGCTTGTCTCCTACTTCTTTAGCTATTTTAAGATTAGGTTGTAGTACTCTATGGCTTTTTTTAAATCACCCAGACTGCCATAAGCATTGCCAAGATTGCCATAAACAACACCCTCCCCATGCTTGTCTCCTACTTCTTTAGCTATTTTAAGATGTAGGTTGTAGTACTCTATGGCTTTTTTGAAATCACCCAGACGGGATAAGCATTGCCAAGATTGCCATAAGCAACACTCCCCCCATGCTTGTCTCCTACTTCTTTAGCTATTTTAAGATGTAGGTTGTGGTACTCTATAGCTTTTTTGAGATCACCCAGACTAAATAAGCAATGCCAAGATTGCCATAGGCGTTACCCTTCCCATGCTTGTCTCCTACTTCTTTAGCTTTTTAAGATGTAGGCTGTAGTACTCTATGGCTTTTTGAAATCACCCAGACGGTGATAAGCATTGCCAGATTGCTATAAGCACCACTCTCTCCCATGCTTGTCTCCTACTCTTTAGCTATTTTAAGATGAAGGTTGTGGTCTCTATGGCTTTTTTTAAATCACCCAGACGGCCATAAGCATTGCCAAGATTGCCATAAGCGTTGCCCTCCCATGCTTGTCTCCTACTTCTTTAGCTATTTTAAGATGTAGTTGTGGTACTGTATGGCTTTTTTGAAATCCCCAGACGATGATAAGCATTGCCAAGATTGCTATAAGCAACACCCTCCCCATGCTTGTCTCCTACTTTTTTAGCTATTTTAAGATGTAGGTGTGGTACTCTATGGCTTTTTTCTCCCCGATTATAGAGATCTATGACTTTCTTGACATCACCTGAACTTGCACTACCGCGGTCATGACTAATTGGATCTTTTTCCTCCATGGATTTTTCTCTCACTTCACTGACAGACTGAAGTCTAATGACAAGAAGATCCTATTGTTTTTGTTAATCTTTTTTATGTTAAGGGTTAAAAATGTGGAAAAAACCAAAAAGATTATGTTCTGATCATATTGAATATAATAGTCCATTTTAACATTTGCGTGCTTTGGTTCCCAACCTCTGAACAAGAGAGATGATTAAGGGTGACCTTGTTATGATAAAACATTGCTGCCTTTGCAACTACTTTGTTAATCGTTTTCTAGATACTGGTCTCTATCACAACAGGTCACCTTCAGCCTCACTCCAATCAAAGGCTTGGCACTAAGTACACAACTATAAATGGCCCATTAGGAGGGCTTTGCATGAAAGATAGAGTATTTATCAACATCAGTCTTAAAGTCAGTTATGAATAATTTACACTTCAAAAAATGTTTTTTTTCTGTGTGCAGCCCCTCAAAATTTAACGCGCAGTCTAGATTTAATCCCTAGTTTTCCTAACTGAGCAGCCTTGCTCAATTTTTAAATTAAATTAAAAATACCTTAACATCAGACAATGTTTTTACAGCAGTGGAAGAAATGATTCTATAACACAAATACATGTCTTTAAAATTTTTATTTGTCCATAGGAAAACACAAAGAAAGTTTCCGAGTCTCTAATAGTGGCAAAAGGTCGAAGGCAAGAAAATCTGCATAAGATATGTAACATTACGACTTTTTGTTTTGGCTTATTTTAGAGAGATCATCTACCCCAGTACGATGTATAACTGGATTAAAATTTAGTCTTCTAACCCTTTTAACTCCCGTGAAGTGACCAAGAGAATTTCTCCTTACAATAGCAATACATTCAATCAGATAAGTGTTGAGAGTAAAAAGATATATCAATTTAAAAATAGTTAGTTGATGCAATACTGAATTCTCTGTACTAACATTACAAGAATGTATGGTTGACAGTAAGAATAATTACAAATTTGGTCTGG